>NC_142289.1:8401854-8704667 GCF_965620075.1 Prunus avium | reverse complement strand
TTTATTGGCACTAGTGTCCCAAATTTTTGTGTAATGATACATCCTTTATTGGCACTAGTGTCCCAAATTTTTGTGTCATGACTCCCGAATCTTAGGTTCAAGGTCAAATCTTAGGTTCAAGGTCAAGGAGTTGGAGTAGTGGGATTATGTATTCCCATCTTCTTGGTAGGATAAATTATCCTACAAAAATAAACATAATGGGATTATGTTGAGATTATCTTTTATCCTATCTACAATCATATTTTAGCTCCAAACATGGTAATGGATTAAACAAATCTAATTATGTTACTTATCCTACCCACCAAACGAGACCTTATAGGGATGCAATACAATTAACGTGCTGTGAGAATATATCAAGTGGAAGAAATTGCAAGTTGAAGAGAATATTGAGACAGTAAATTTAAAATCGAACTGTAGATACAGTAATTTGATTGATGGTTGTTTCTGGGTAAGCATCAGGCTTGGGTTGGCAAAAGCATCTCATTTGTAAGTTGTATGAGAACAGGTGCGTAGAGAGAGAGAGAGAGAGAGAGAGAGCGTGCACTGACCACTGACCACTGACCACGTGATCTAAACGACGGGGCACGTGGGAATTGAGATTTGAGGCAATAATATGAGAACACGCACAGAATGTGCTCATGTCCGTCAACTCCAAAGCTCGTGATGAGAGAGAGTAGAATGACCATGGTGTTTCATCACGTGGCCATTTACCACTATTCAGCTCAGGACCACGGGCCACACCCTCCAGTCTCCACCTCCACAGTCCACTCATCTCATCTGACGCAACACAACTCCCTCAACTTTTTTTTTTCACCTACAACAAGTTCAAAGGGTTTGGCTTGCCATAGTTTTCACATTTGCAACATTTTTTCACCCTCGGGAGTCTCTTTTTTTTTTCATCTAAAAAAAGAAGAGTGAAATTGCATTGCAAAAGTCATAAATTATTGTTTGGTTGAAACACCGGTGGCCAAGCCAATGAAGCCATGTGGTCACACTCACGGCCGTCAGTTGATTGCTAACTCTGCCCTGGATTGAGACACTACAATGACAGAAAAAACAGAAAGAGAAAGAGACCAGAACAAAACACAAGGCACAAAAGGCAACTGAACATAGAAGCGGCTAGATGTGAATTATGGTGATGATGGAAGAGGAAGGGCGACCAGAGAGTAAAAAATATGCTCTCAAGTTATGGATGACGATGGAGGGTCATGTTGGCAGCTTGGCTAAATGCAAAACTGAGCCAAGAGGATAAAACAATCAACTCTCAAGTTGATAAAATATCCAGTTTAGCGCAGCACCAAGCCTAGCATCACAAAAGAATACCATACTTTAAAAGTGACATCTAAGCTGTAGCTCACTCCCTCAAGTATTGTAATAGATTTGAATCATGGACCCAAAAGAATCATCTCATAATAGGGGTAAAAGAATGCAGCAACCTTGAACCATTTCACAAGGAAGAAAAAAACAACTTGAGAATCATGATATTTTCCCAATGCAATTGACCATACTTGACAACTTTCAATAATGAATCATCATTCTTCAGGAAACCAACAAGGCACAAGTTAATGTCTGCATCTACTTTCAGTGCATGCATATCATCAACAAATTGCTGTTTTTTTAACGGTCAACAGCAATAGACTGAAAATGGGAGAAAAAGGAACTCTGCAAATTTCCTCACTTACCTTTTGTAACTTCAAATTCAAGTCTTAACAGTGACCAACTTTTCCTCTTCTACTTCCTCAAAGTCAAAAACCCAAATGTTAAATAGGCAATAGCACCATTTACTGGGATACATGTATTACTAGATTGTAAAGATGCAAACAAAGAAAAAGAAACAAGTTTTCTCACTGCAGTAGCATTCATAACTGAACAAGAACTGCAATTATTAAAACCAAAATCATTCCATGTTCCACCATGCGAATTTCTTACAGCGGCTTAATGACAATGAACACCAGTAAGGATTCAAACCAAATATTTCTAGACTTAACCTTTTATACTGTGGCAGTTTTTTATGAATTCAAGCCATAAATGATGCTGGGGGATGGAAAGGCCAAATCACAGTGGAAGATATGGATCCTGCACTTAGGGCAAGCCTAAAGAGTTGGAAATTTGTCTTTGTGGTGAACTCTGGGGAACTTGGCAATAAGCACATCGTCTGACCTAATTTTTTCTGCCTGAAATCATCTTTTCTAAATTTTAACTTATCAATTCCTCCCACACCATCCTCTTCCTTTATTGTTGGGTCAAAAATGAACTCCCAAGTACTTCAAAGCATATTGATATCAACAATACCGATGATCATGTGGCCCAGAAAATCTCTTTAGGAAAATGACTACAGAAATCATTCTCTGTGAAATGAGCAATTTCAAATTTCTCTTAAAGAGCAAATATAGACCAGTCCAAGTTAAAACAAAATGACTGAATTTAGAAACTGGTTATCTTAAAGAAAAGATCACATGGTACCTTCACAATTCTGCAGAGTGTCAATCTGTAAGAGACTTCATGTCATCTGCATCTTTCTTCTTCGTGAGGAAGACACACTGGGTCGCATTCTTCTTCTACTACATTGTTATACCAGCAAGTGTTTTTAGTTCCAGAAATCCAACTCACGAAGCCGATTTCCATTTGCATCCTAGCAACCACTGCCATTCTAAACACAATCTGCTCTCCAAGATAGCAGAAATTCTTTCACATAAACACAAAGTTCTCTTCATTTTCTTGTCTTTCAAAAATTTGAGTTTAGAGAAAATCCCTCTGTATGATGCCTTCATCTTCTTGTATTCTGGGTAGTATTCAAGAATGTCATGTCCATCCATCAAACCAAAGTGGCAATCATGTGACTCCTAGAGTCGAATTGTGCCAATGGATGTGTTGTGACTGAGAAGCTTGTAAATACATGATGCAAAAAAGTAATGTCAATGCATTAAAGAAACCAGCTTCGAATTGGTGAAACACATCTTAATTTTTCACATAGCTAACTATCCAATTTTTCTTTTAGGTGAAAAATAAAATGTGATCGCCTATAAAGCAAACAAAAAGCAGCGAATGTGCACTCTTTTCAACCAGGGACAGCACTCAAACCAAAAATTTACCGGAAATGAAAGGGCTAAGAAAACCTTACATAAATACAAACAAGACAAATTTATCTTTCATGTCCATTACAAAATAGTTCAGGCACAATATCAGTTGTCAAAATATCACATGTTCTCATTAACTATCAAAGAAGGTTTCGATCAGCAGCACACAACAGTCAGGTAAGATCTTGGACAGCATTGCTAAAAGGTTAACTACCACTATTAGTCTTGTCTAAGGTCATCTTGAAACAGGATCCATGTATTGGAGCTGATAATAGGAATGGTTATGCCGTATTGAGCTATCTACAACTTGCTATTTTGGAAAGATCATTTGTTTGTACTTCGCATAACATTGGGCTAATTTTCATAACGTCTTAGTATGGTTTCAAATGAACATGAAAAGGCTACAGAACAAGCAAATTAATAAATAGAACAGTAGACAAATGGTTGCACAAGCTTTACTGAGATCAATAAGACAAAAATTTGTAATTTCATTACTATTTTGACAAAAAAAAATTGTGTAAGCACATAAATGGGGGACAATAATGAGGTGAACCTACCTATAAAAATAAAACAAATTGAGTACAACCTCTAAATAATCAATTCTTATCACTCGAGTTCATCAAGTTTGATCTCATGTTGTTCACCGGAAGAAAGGATTTTCACACCCACCATACCCCTTTGCCACTCTGAATCTCCCACCAATATCAACCTATTAGCATTTATTCTTGCTGCACGCTTGAATACCCTGACATAGATCAAATTCAACCCATGGAAATATAACATATTAGAAACAGAGTGATTGAAATAGAAATTTGCAAGCACCTAATAAGATGGTGGCAAATACCATTTGAGCGGTTTGTTCTCCAAGACTAAATCAACACTTTGACCTTTTCCCCTGAGTATGGTGGCAACTGTGGCAGCGGCTCCTTGAAGTCCAGGATCCAGAGCACACACAATGTTTTCTACTTGCAGGCTGAGTTCTGGCAGAAGACCCTTCTCCTTTAGCAACTGTAATCCCAACACCAAAATGTCAAATAAACGATAAACCAAACGAAAATTCTAGGAGCCAAGAATGAAGTATATTTAAGTACTAGAAGTATTTATCCCAATCATAAGCACATATTGTGCTTCAACAAGAAAACTTAAATGTAATAGAAAGTGGCTTCATAAAGCAAGGAATAGGAAATAAATAAGTTGAAACTCACTTCCACTATGACAGCATCACCAAATCCAAAGCCACTAGCAGGAATGTCATCACCACCAAAAGTAGAAAGCAAGCGATCATATCGCCCACCACCACAAATGGCTCGCAACTTTCCTCCTCTATCAAAACCCTGAAAATAAAATTAATCATTTAGGGACTGTGTTCAACAGTGAAGAAACCCGCAGCAATTTTCTTTACACGCAAGGGAGATTTAATATTCATGAACAGATTAAGTAATCATGCACAGCCAAAAGCTGTTGCCCTTTTTTTCTATCTACAGCGCAAAGTTTGTTCTTACATGTAGGCACATTAGTGCAGAATTGAAAGCATTTTCTATGTCAGAAATTTTAGTGGCACAAGTTTTCACACGACACGGCATGTCACATGCCAGTTGTTTCATGCATAAGGGATGAAAACATCATAACCAACTTACAGAACACCTAAAATACTCTACTGCAATATCTAATAACAATGCTACTAACGTTTTGCTCACAGGCCATGCCTCAGCTCAGTACTTCCAAAATCTATAATTGTATAGACTTACAGGAAGATAATATCTATAAATTACATCCCCATGGCTAGAGTGATGCCTGAAATAGAAGTGTGGTAACAAATATGATCCCCAGCCCCAGGACATTATTTACACTCATAAAGGTATGTACCAGACTATACAGGAAAGTCATCGGTCCCCAAGAGCAACAGAACAACTAAAGAAAATGGAAAACAATGTTTTAACTTGATTCTATTAGTATGACTGATATCCGCGATTAAAAAGTATTGGGGGGAAAGCAACATGGAAAATCTAACCTCGAAGACAATACCAGTATAGTAGGCAAGGCCACGAACAATAGAAGCATCAAACTGAATCCATTCAGAATAACCAAATTTCTCAGCAAGAGAGAATAGCTGTTTCAGATCAGCAACTGCTTCACAGGCATCTCCAAGTATCTCTACATAAGAAAAACATGGAATGCATACTAAGTAAGAGTTACATCATCTCTCACTGCGAAAAAAAGATAATTTTTTTTGGGTTACACAATAAAGAGAACCTTTAAACCAGCACTAATGAACGATTACCAAAAGCACCTTCCTCCTCAACAAATTTTTGAAACAAATAAGAAAACTAATTTATTATTGTCACCGCAACTTATATAAACTAAAAATCTGAACCCACCTCCTCTACCTGTACCTTACCACTTTCAAGTTTGAACTTTAGTTTACTTTTCTCTGTTCTACAAATAACTACCAACTTTTGATCTCAACATCACCATTCCTCAACAAAATTGTCTATTTATTTTTTCACTCTTCTTCAATTCCTACAAAGGCAACCCCTTAATTAAGTTTTCCTTGTTTTGTCACCTATTGGTATTTCTCCACCTTTTTCTACATACTAAGGCCTAGCTAAGCCTTTACCATGTTCAAGCTATCTGTATTACCTCACATTATCTTATCACCCTTCACCTTTTGCTAAGATACAAAAGCCTAGCTAAGCTTTTATCATGTTCAAGCTATCTGTATTACCTCACATTATCTTATCACCCTTCACATTATGTTCCTCAACCATCAAGAGATC
Source organism: Prunus avium (assembly GCF_965620075.1). NCBI lineage: Eukaryota > Viridiplantae > Streptophyta > Magnoliopsida > Rosales > Rosaceae > Prunus > Prunus avium. Next base: position 8,698,813 of record NC_142289.1, on the reverse strand, counting down.
TAGTATCAAGACACATTTTAACTCATGCATGCTCATGTAACTTGTATAGCCAAAAAATATATTATCTAAACAGTTTCTGAATCAATATCGATAAGACCAACCTTCCAACTTTGTCAAAGACTTTATGGAAAGAACTTGCAATAACTGCTCAATAGCCTCTTCTGATACACCAGCAGATTTCAACTCATTTTTAATATCATCCACTGGAATCTTCTCTATCTGTTCATAATTAAATCCCAGAAAAAGGATTAGAAACCTATAAACAAAATCTACATTCTCATCACCATATATGGTTATGTATAAGAAAATGAGAAAAATATAATATTCATTGTGCTATCAGACACATAGCAAGGTTAGATTCTAAATCCAAAATGCATACAAAGTTCAAGGGCCATAACCATAGCAGATGCACGCAGACACACACATACAGTTCATTGCTAGTAACTTTTTTTAGTAGGACATTTTTTATAGTTCATGTTGATTCGTTGAAGTTCTCTTGCTACAACTAATGCATGTCAAAAGAACTTCAACGAATCAACATGAACTATAAAAAATGTCCTACTAAAAAAAGTTACTAGCAATGAACTGATTTGTTAGGTTTACATGTGGGAAACCTAGAATCAATTGAAGAAAGAATTTCTACTTTAAAAGAACCTAACAAACTAAATAACATGATTGTAATCTAATTATTTTTCAACAATAAATTATTAAACCAAACTACAACACTGGTCATCATGGCATTCACATCAGATTTTTTTTCAAGAACAATAAAGTACAAAACCACAACAGATTCAGATGCAATCCAAAACTTGCAACCTTGCACAATTTACCTTGTCTATGATGATGCAAACCTTGCCAAATAAAGCTTCGGGTATGGAGTAATGCCTCAATACTTCTTGCAAAACCTGTAATGTAAGAAAAGTAGAAGAATCATCTGCCCCGGTTTCCAAAAATCATTAATAAAACAAGAGTTCTAATGTGAGGATGAGTGTGGATCAAATGTCTCTTAAAACTTAAAAGATTAACAAGGTAGACTAGTAGTCATAAACTATAGCAAAAAAAAAATCATCAAAACTCATTTTAATGAAACAAACAGTGGCAAGGCTTTTTATTTTTATTTTTTGTGTGGCTTCTGGCAACTATTGTGAGTATATCATAATAACCCAGAATATTATATTGTTCAAAACAATTGGGATGTATAAGTTGTTTTCATTTTCTATTTTGAAAAGCAACTAGAGAAGCATGTGGCAATACAAAGCCTTTGGAAACAGACCTCCCACAGACAGACGAACAATATCAAAAAGACAAATGTTATGAAGAACTTTGAATCTGATTGTCTTAGTTCATGCAAGGAAAAACCATCCACACCTTTCGACTTGAAACCTTAAATCCAACATCTGATGCGGTAATTCCTAATCGCTTGAAGAAAGTGACAATTGAAGAAATAAGTTCTGCTTCAGCCTAGAACATGGAGAGAAAAAAAAAAATCCAAGCTTGTTAGGGAAATGCATATAACATAATACAATCAAATACAACAATGTGCCATGCATCATGTGGAGCAGATGGAGATTTCAATCAATGCAAGAGTGTTGGACAAAATCATTAAAATCAGAATCATATAAGCATGCAAAACTAGTTAGCATGGATTATCTTTTCCCGTACCAAAAATTTCAGTATCAAATATAGTATTGCATGGATTATCAAAAATTTCAGCTCTATACCGTAACTTCAGGTACACCAATAATGTCCATATTCCACTGGTAATGCTCCCTACGCCTCCCCCTCGTCATCCTCTCATACCGCCAACACTGCCCCACGGCAAACCATTTCAATGGAAGGGATAGAGATTTTCTGGACAGAAAAAAACACGGGAATCAAAATTTCTGGCATCTGTACCTGGATATAAAAAAAATCACGAGTAAACATACAGATATCCATTATATAGCCAAGTCTTTAATTAGCAACAAGAACATGAAAATGCTCAGCAGAATCAGAATTTCAGTACCCTTTCTGTATCACCAGTCTTGCCAAAGAAGGAGTGAGCTCAGGCCTCAATGCAACTCGACGATTACCTCGGTCTTCGAAGCAATATAGCTGCACAATACAATACATTGCAATGTAAGTACATGTACGTATTTACAATTGACGCAATGCGAGTAAAAGAAGAGCTATAAAAACCTGGTCTCGAATTTCCTCTCCTGCTTTTCTAATATACAGAGCCTCGGACTCGAGAACTGGAAAGTCGACCTCTTCGAAGCCAAACAACCGCGAGACCTCTCTGAAATGGTAGAAGAGCCAGTTGCGGAGCCGCATATCTTCGGGCGGGAAGTCCCTGGTGCCCTTGGGAGGGTTGACGTCGATCTTCTGGAGGTCTTCGGTGATCGGCGCCGGAGATAGAGCTCCGGCGCGACCGCCGGAGCCGACGGCATTGGGGGTGAGAGCAGAAGCGGCGGGTGAGAGAGAAGAGAGGGGTCTAGGGTTTGGAGAGAGAGGGAGCTTGGGGATGGGGAATCTGATAACGCGAGCTAAGGGCTTGTGTAAGATAAGGAGGGATGAAGAGACTGCGGAGGAAAGCATGGTGATGCTGATGAGGGCTCGACGGTCTTTTTGGTTACAGTGGGGTTTTTGTTTGGTTTTGCTGTACGCAGAGGAAGATGTTGAAGTTGAAAGGCGAAACGCGACGGGCTAGACGTTGGAGTACCGATTTGGCGGGGGCCCAAGGCCCAAACAGTTTGAAAGGTTGAGACTATTTGTTGGGCTCTTGTTGTGAACCCACGGGCCGTGTTTTGGCCCAATCGGAAAACCCGGCCGTAATCACTCCGCTTACCAAATATGAAAATTTCTTGATACTTCAAGCCAGAGGTGACAAACAAGTTATGTTCCGTCATGGTCATGTAGAGCCTTCTCTGACTGAAGGTGGCTTCGCAAATTTTTTCATGTAATACATGAAAAGAAAAATATTATGTAATGTTTGTAAGGGTAGTGCTCTTTAATTTACATTTCGCTCTAAATCAAACGTATATATAATGTATATTTCAAATTCACCGTCTAATAACATTATATAATGCTCATAAGTTTCGCAGAATTGCTGTTAAAAAATCATAGAGGCCTTGAAAAGTTTAAAAGGTGGCTTGCTTATAAAATTGAATCAGTGTCTTTTTCTTGATTAGTCATGTCAAAACCTTCATGATTGTCCGACAAAATGGTGGGTTATCCGTTCATCCTGTATGATGCGAAAGTGATCACCAATACAAGTTTACTCAAAAGAAGCAACACACCATCCATTTCTAACCAAATATATTTCATGGCTGATGAGACTAGTAGTGCCCACAAGAAGTATATATATTCCTTCTGATTCTTTATCTTCCACAGAAACACATCTATTAAAGTTTCCTTTTGCTGGTTTTGAATTGTTTTAAAATCCATGGATATTTTTAGAGTTAATGAACATGAACTATATTTATACTTATCTCTACTTATTATTTTGAGCCTACCCAGATGTATATAAAATTCGAAATATATCAAAGTTCATGTTTATCACGCATCTGTTTTTTTATGTGTTTTTTTGCTTTCGTTTTCTGGAACACACATGTGCATCCAAATTTATCCAACTGCATACATATGCACTGACCCATTTGTTGATAATATTTTAATTATTTTTTAACGTTTCCTCATGAATAATGGCCTCCTGAGTCCTGCCGCCATGCTTACAAATAAAATACATTTTCTTCAATTCTTTGCAAAATGAAATTAGCTTGACCCAACTAGAGGAACAAATCCTATTTTACATTTTTGTGTTATTTCATGTGTGGTTGACTCAAATTAAACCTAGTAGCACTAAACTCACGTTCACTAGAAAAAAATTGTGGTACTTATTTCATGTGGAAAATTTATAATTGTATCCTGAAAGTCTAAAACAAGATGACTACTACTTGCCGCATACAACACATTATTTTTATCGTTATATGCATGTTTATTTTATTCACGCTCTTGTGTCGTGATGTCTCTCTCTCTATATCATTCCAAATTTCCAATTAGGTCTGATGTCCCAAAGAGGCATCTCTTTCTTTGGTATCGGCGCACGTGTGGTGTTCCCATTGCTTTTCTTCACAGCTAGCAGAAGATGCCAACATATTTCCCATCGTCTTTAAACCCCTACACGGCAGACACACGCACAAGAGCCAAAGCTTTTAACATCTCCCCAACTCACAATGCCTAACCTGCCTTCGCCTTCCCCATCAGATATATTTGAACAATTTTAATGAACTTTTTGGATATTTTGCATTTGAAGCACATAAATTTGTAACATCATTGCTTTCGACATCTCCCCAACTCACAATGCCTAACCTTCCTCATCAAGTTTCCATTCCAAAATGTCCCCAAGATATTTGAAGATTTTTTTTGACCTTCTTGGATGTTAGGAATTTGAAGCCTATGATTTGTTACATCATTGCTGAGCTAACTTTGTTGGCATCCACACAGAGTCAAACACATCTCTCTCTTTGCCAATTTGTCACTATTCTTTTTAAGGGTATTGTTTTTGTGGGGTTTCGGTTAGCTCTTAGAAACCCATATACATAATTGGGGGCATTGCCGTTTTGATGTTGATGTTGATGTTGCAGCCGAAACAAAATGCGACCCTAATACGCAATTGGATCATCAATCGACCGATTAGGGTTTGGTCAATACATGCATAATTGCATATGATGCTGAAAAAGATTAGTTTCAACCCTAGTTTATATTTTATTGGTTAGAGAGGTGATGAGATTGAAGAGCTATACAGTTAAAGGTCCCCACTCAAATGGAATTCTAATGGCCATTGAGTTGTCAAATCTGCCTAAACTTTCAACTGTGAAAATAGTATGCGTGTGTGAGCCTTCCCCCAGATCACATTACATTCGTCATAAAATATTTTGAAGCTAATTCAATAATAGGAATATATAGTAAAGATAAGAAAAAACGTGAGGACGCTGAGACCTGCGCATCACGGGCAAGTCCATGCCTTGACAAAATTGAGCGATGATAATTCAACGCAGCCTTTTCTTATCTGTTTTTAAAATAAACAAATAAGTGGCTACCCAATAGGAGGTGCTCTATCCAACATACACCACTCAAATTGGTATTTGGGTTGGGGTAACTGGCAATGTCATCAACCAACCTATAACGCAGATTTGAGTTAGACCAATTGGCCAGAACAGTGTTATGGTTAGTTCGCATACGAGTTCAAATTCCCCTTCTCATTTAAAATGAAAGACGAACCTTAATAATAACTGTAAAAAAAGGATTTTGATCATATTGTCCCTCATTATGAATACAAAATTGGTTAGTGGAGGTTTTATTTTATTTTATAATATATACAAACAATATTGCACGATATGGAATTTGATCATAAAACGTCGGATGAAACTCTTAATCATTTGAGTTAGAAACCTTACGGCTGATGAAACTATCAATTCACCATATTTCTGGTAGAAAAACTATTAATTCACCCTTCTTCACCATATTTCTATTTTCATTTAATTAATTCACCAAGAAAAAGGAAGGAGGTTAGATTAAGACACGTCAGGATCTAGTCACAATTAGCTGACTTCTCTGGATGCCGTCGTTTCCGACACCCATTAGTCCAACGCGGCGGCAATCTACGAAGCCCGTAGTGCCACAGCCCATCTGTACTGACTACACCCCTCAATGTCCCCACCCCTACCCCCACCATTAAAACATATTAAATAAGTATACGGTATACGGTATACCCACCACAACACATATGTAACATACATAATCACCCATACATACATAACCATCCATAAATAATTTTGGAAATTCCACGTCAGCTTCAACAAACCCACCTCTCCCTATAAATCTCCCACCTCACCTCCTCATTCTTAATCCTTCATTTCAGCAATTTACCAACCCAAAAAAAGAAAAAGCTCTTCATATTCATTTCTTGTATACCCACACCAACACCATGGGTGAGGTGAGTAAATACCAAAATTTGTACATTCTTCTTCGTGGCTAAAAAATTTTCCGGCCAAGTTCTCTGTTTTAACGACGGTTTATTTGTTGTCGCAGAAAAAGGAAGGCGCAAAGAATGAGGGCGAGAAGAAGCCCGCAGCAGCCGACGCCGGAGCCAAGAAGGACGACGGCTTGCTCACCGTCATTTTGAAGACCGACATGCATTGCGAGGGGTGCGCCAAGAAAATCAAACGAGCTGTTAAGAATTTCCCAGGTACAGCTTCACCAATTTCATATCAAGTTTCAATCACATGAGAATTCTGGGCTTCTGGGTTTTTCCGATTTTCGCTTTTTTCAATTGGGTTTTGTTTTTCGGATTTTACAAAGTTCACCGGAATCAAATCCGCATTCCATGGTCCAGCTCAGAGATTTTTACCGTTGAAAATTGGGGACCCAAAAAGGGGTCCAAAATTATAGGATGGGAATTGGAAAGGGGTAGCTAAGTCTATGTATTTGACCATTAATATCTACTAATCTATTAAATTTGGATTAGATTTTGGGCTTTTGGGTGCGGAAGCAAGCAAACACTTAAGAATTTTGGCTTTAATTGCGTTCATGCATTTTCCGTCGTGTAGTTTAAGCTTGATTAGTTGGGCTAAAACAATCTTTACGTACAAAACACGGTCCCTATTAATTGTTGGCTAATTGGGTCGATTTTTTTGTGAATTAAATTAGGCGTTGAACAAGTGAAGACGGAGTGTGCAGCCAACAAACTGACTGTGACCGGGAAAGTGGACCCCGCCGGGCTGAAAGAGAAACTGGAACAGAAGATCAAGAAGAAGGTAGATCTCATTTCTCCTCAGCCCAAAAAAGATGGCGGTGGAGATAAAAAGCCAGCTGCTGCAGAGGAAAAGGCTGAGAAGAAGACAGAAGAGAAAAAGCCGGCTGAGGAGAAAAAGCCCAAAGAGGCACCCAAAGAGGTAAACCTCACCCTCATGTATAATTTCCGATGCATTTTAGCTGATTGGTACTTATTTACTATTTTAAACATTGTATTTCGAGCTTAATTTGGTTGTATTTTCGTTGCTAATTCTTTTCTTTTGTTGGGTGGTTTCAGAGCACTGTGGTCATGAAGATTAGATTGCATTGCGACGGGTGCATGCAGAAGATGAAGAGTAAAATCTCCAAGTTCAAAGGTGAGAGACGATCTCAATTCTCGAAACTTCTCAAGGCTTAATATATATAATTTGGAAATCAATGGCAATTTTGGATTAAATTTGGATTAACTTCTCAAGGCATAATATATATATATAATTTGGATTAAATTAATTAATCAAGGATGATGCAAGCACCCCACCGGCACCACGCTTCTTAAACCTTAATTAATATTTTAATAAATTGCATAAGAAGACAAATTAGTCAAAATTAATAGAAAAATAAAGCCGTACGGGTATATTCGCTCAGTAAAAATTAAGTTCACATGTGTATTTCCAAGTGGTAATTTTGTCATTTTTATATCTAAAGAAGTGCATTTTGTTGTTGGCAGGTGTTAATACGGTGAGTTTTGACGCACCCAAAGACATTGTAACGGTGAAGGGCTTCATGGACGCTAAAGAACTCGTCCCCTACCTCAGAGAGAAGTTCAGGAGGGCCGTCGAAGTGGTCCCACCCAAGAAAGATGATGGCGCCGCCGCTAAGCCAAAAGACGCCGCAGCCGGAGGCGAGAAGAAGGAGAAAGAAGCTGCAGGCGGCGAGAAGAAGGAGAAAGACGGCGGCGGTGAGAAGAAGGAGAAAGAAGCTGCCGCCGGTGGAGGCGAGAAGAAAGAAGTTGTCGCCGCCGCACCCGGCGGTGGAGCCCCCAAGGTGGAGGTGAACAAGATGGAGTATTCTGGGTACCCTTACCCTCCTCCCAGTTACTATTGGTACGACGAAGGACACGTATACAACCACAACAAGTTCGTCATGGAGGCCCAAGCGCACCAGGCGCATGTTAGCCAAGGCTCTTCGAGCCATGGCTACGCTGTGCCGATGGAACACTACCCTGCTCCCCAGATGTTCAGCGACGAGAATCCAAATGGTTGTTCGGTGATGTAGAGTGCTGAACCGATCGAACGGTGGTTGGCTGACGAAGATAAAATTAAAAATTAAGTTTACGTTAAATAGAGGGGCAAAATCGGAATTACAACAAATTGTAAATAATAAGGGGCAAAGGTTATAAGAGAAGTAAATATAATTACCAGTAGGTAGTTATGGAATTTTGGTTTTATTAAGTAGGGGATGTAATAGAGATAGACCGACCGGCCGGGCGGCCAGCTGGTGGAACCGGTTCAGATGTTGGTGGTTCAATATGATTAAAGTTTCTGCTAATTAATTTTTTATTTTGTATTTTTAAAACGTTTACGTTTATATTAATGATGATATTAAATCTTCCCTTTATATTGCAAAATATATTTTAGTTTGTGGCACAGACGAGGCCACTTGGTTCGATTGTTGATTTCTTCGGTTTAATTAATATGGGATTTATATCCGAATCTGAATTATATTTAATTGCACACCATCAGCACATTTACTACCTGAGTTTTTTTTATAGAGTTGTTTTTGGCATTTCAAGAAAAATAATCATTCACTCATTTTTTTTGTTCAACACATTCACTCTTTTTTTATGTAACGATAATCTATTTTAATATAATTTAAATTACGTGAATGAATTCGAATTCTGCTGCAAAGTGGGAGCATATTCCCTCTAACCAACTTGACTAGGGTCCGTGATGATATTTTTCTGGATGTTATTAAAAGTTTTCTTTTTAATCATTCACAATCCAATTTTCTATGTAGTTTATAATAGGAATTAGGACGGTAGCAAAAACAAAAAACAAAAGGACCGACCGACATTAAAAGTGATATGAGGATATAATATAAGCATATGACTCCGTTAATAAAATGTGGGGCTTTGGTGGTGGGGGACTCTTATTAATTACAAAAATATTTCATTTTCGCATTTTCGATTTTGAAATGCTTGCTTTTCTGAGAGAGAAAGGACTTGGCTGGTGTTTAAAAAGAAAAAAAAAGGGCTTGGCTGGTAAAATTAGTGAAATGCACAACTTGTTGTATGGGGTAGATTGATCCTCTTTTTTTTTTTTTTTTTGGACGAAGTGTAGATTGATCCTCTAATAATACTTTTTAGTCAATAAAATAACATCTATATATTCATTATTTTCTAATCATATTTCTGTAGGAAATGTCGTGACGATAAAGAAAGAGTTGTAGAAAATATGCGTCCAATTTAGAAAAACCATTAAACTTTACATCATTTCGAATGGGATTAACATTTCTTTTTGTTGGCATGCAGAAATGAATCAACCAAAAAGGTACGTACGTCAATTATTTATCCCTAAAGTTTTCCCTTTTTGTGTCACATATTCACAACATTAAGTGGGATTAGTTGGAAGCTAGGGCCAAAAACCATAGAGAAGATTATCAAACTCTGTGTGCTGTCTATATGTTTAGTCTAGATGTTTTTGAGTGGTTTGAAGTCCCTCTGATATGATTAAAGACGTTCTTATTGAGATGGTTGTACTTGGAGTCAGGTGTTAAGCCCCCTTCATCATTTTAGTAGTATTTAAGAAATTCTCTCATCATATCGCCGAAGTTCTCTAAAAAACTGTGTTTGTCTATTGAAAGAGAGAGAAAGGCATTCTAGCAGGTTCGAGATCTAAATTAAGGTCAAAATGTAGTTTAATTTTCCATAACCCTTCTTATTAAGTAATTAGCGACGTCATCGGATCGAATTATTATATTGGTTAATTAATTAACATCTTATTTGACCTTTTTATTTTACCCGACCTTTTAGACTTCCAACAGCTAAAAATATATAAGGGGTTCTTATTAGATTTAACGGCTGATTGCAAGTCAAAGGACCGTGGCATTGCCTTTTCAATGCAGTGAAGGCTAATTGACCCTATGTAACGAATATTTCAAGCATTAATTCATTATAGTCAAACGTCTCATTTTGGGGGTGCTAAAATTTGGTTCACGAGATAAGATCAACAGTGATGAACAGAAATATGATATTGGTGTAATGTCGGCTAAAAATATTTCATTCATTATTGTCAATGGGGTGTAGCCCAATGGAAAAAGCTCTTGATTTACAGACAAGAGGTCTCATATGCTAACGCCATGACATCTTAGTTATGTATATGTGAGAAATCCCCCCATTTTTAATTTAGACCATCGGTTTGTACTAAAAAAATCATAATGAAGACCCTAATACAATTTTAATATCTTAAACATTCTCAGTATGAACACTTCTTTTTTCGGCACCATGCGTGTTGTTTATTTATATTAGTAAATGTTGAAATTGAAGATAATAATTGTGCACCACGTACACTCACACGCGAAAATGAAAGAACTCATATGTTATAATCGAAGCAACAAAAAAGAATCAGAATCCGTGGGAATTTGGAACATCATATCCTTAAGTTATAGATTAGAATACAATAGTTGTATAAACTTTTAGCGCCAGCTTACTTCTACTTCCAAATTTGAATCACTAAAAACCAAAGCTTAATGAGTCGAAAGTGTGTGGCATACCCTAGCATGGTGCCTTGGGCTTTTAGCCTAAGGAAAATTGTATTCTATAAAATATGAACTCTAAACCCTAAATTCTAAACTTCGAGCTCATATGAACTGGACTTGAATGATAATTTGTTCATATAGACTCGTGCGACTCTCGCTATATATATATATATATATATATGGTGTTTCTATCTTTATGTCCTTTGCTAGCTCATCATGACAAGTATTGATTTAAACTTGGAATAATAATAAATGTAAAGGAATTTTAGAACCAACATTGCTTTTATGTTGTCTTCTTTTGTGATGGTGGGGGATAATGAGTCAAGGACTACGTCACCATAGGGCTTGACAAGACTATCATGCCACCAAAAGCCATCAAGCCACGATTGAGGCCTTTATTATTAGAGACATTTCTTAAAGCTTAGAAAAGTAATCCTCTCTCACACCTTTCATTCTAACACGAAGGGATTTGAAAAAGCACCCCAAATCATTTTCTGGTTGATTGTAACTCGTGGATGATTGAAATGAAATAATATGCATATAAAGTAAAGCTGACCAAATAAATTTATATAAAATTTAGAAAAATCTATAGGAGACGTGAAGTTAGGTGCATATACTTATTTTTTTAGTTGAATGAGGACGAGAGAGCAGCCAATCATTCTGAGGATAAGCATCAGCATGCATGCTTGTTGCCAGCGACCCCAATTGCGTCATTAAAACTTTAAGACAGGGACAATTAATTGGTGAAAATTAAACATGAACATCGCATACGAAAACCACCTTTGCATTTATATATTTCATCTACACCATCTATATTGCAGTATATCCTTACTTCAAATTTATATGCGTATGTATGTATGCATCTTTTTCTTTTTTTATCAAAAAGAAGTAAATTTCATTACTTGGAAGCATTTGTTACAATAAGGTCATCAAGAATACAATTTATTAGCCATGCAGGGCCTTCTTCTAACCAATAATAAAGACCTTGTTCGTGTAAAGCAAAACGGGCAATAGCATGAGCCACTTTGTTACACTCGCTAGGTTGAAATTGAACTTCCTTTAAAGAAAACCGCATGAGCAAGTCTCTTACATCGATCACCGACAATGTTGCCGCCCAATGTATGTATGTATGTATCTACCTATGTACCCCAAGTCTTAAAAACTCTTATTTTTTGGTTGATTGAAATATGCATTGACAGCTAGTTGTGAGATGTATGAAGTATGATGGTGGTGGTGGCTGCGACGTAACGATGCATGGCCGCGACAACAACATCGATGATAACGACAATGAGGATAAAGAGGTGGCGCGCGGCAGTGATAAACATCTTCGTCTAATTCTAGCACATATCATTGTTTTCATCGTTGATTGATGAGTTCTTAAGAGGAAGGCCCATAGAACTAATATATTCTAGACAGAAATTCAACATTTTCTTTTCCTTCCAACGAAACCTCAAATTTAAAATAAGTTGTCATGTAAGATATTATTTGTCTTAGTATTACACACTAAATTACAATCTATGCCACATACACATTTAGGTTTTGTAAACTAATGTTACATTGTTTTTCATAAAAACAGTTCCTAATTTCTAGCATTTTCCTCCTATCCGATAATGCTATTTTTTGACTTTAACATTTAATAATTATATCCTCAATTTTAATGATTATGTTTCTAACAAATCAAATCCTAATTAATTTCAGTTCTCGCTCGCCAATGTCCATGTAACTTTTAACCTAATAATGTACATCATAGAAAATATATTCACTATTTTTCAAAAAAGAAGAAGGAAACATATTCAATTTAAATATACGCTGTGGGAGGTATTTTGTATCAATTTGGCATGTACAAACGTGCCTACATTTTCAGTAAACTATAATTTTCCTATCTTTTTAAGTAAACTATTTTTAGGTACCTATATTTTCCAAGTTATTTATTTTTAGGTAAATTAATTTTCGTGTTATTTATTTTTTGGTAAATTATTTTTCCTTGCATGTACAATACTTTACCTATCTTTGTAGGTAAGCTATTTTTTAGGTACCTATATTTTCCAGGTAAATTATTTTTTAGGTACGTATATTTTTTGTCAATATAAATATATGGGATAGGTAAAACATCTTTTAGGTACCTATATTTTTCAGGTCCCTAATTTACCTATATTATACAAGTAAACTATTTACCTATCGTTCTTTATTTTTTGGTTAAGGACTATATGAATATGAAGTTACCTATATCTGACAAAATTTGCAACTCAACGTGTCTTTTTGGGCTAAGGATTTACCTATAATTCGTTCTTTTTTGGCTAAGATAATGGACCTACAAAATTTACAACTTCAATTTAACGTTTCCAAAAAAAATAAAAATAAAGGAGACTTATTTTACATTGAATAATTATTTCCTCACTTTATGTTCCCAACGGATTATATATGTGTAGACAAATTTGCAATAAATTTCACCAAATAAATTGAGGAAAACAACACTTAATACACACCACATAATACGGAAATTGTAATTGAGGGTACTTTTGGAATTTGAAAAATAAAATAAATCAGGTTTTAAGCTTAATTATGTAACTTGTTTAGTTGGGTCCTAGTCATTGAGTTTTACTTAGAAAAATAGGGTTTTAGTTGTAGAAAAATAAAGGGATGGGTTGGAAATAAGGAAATATGAGGGCTTGTTTGGTATTCAACTTGAATCCAACTTTTAAACTCAAAAACAGAATTTGAGTCCAAAACAAAGAAAACCTGTTTGGTAGCCCTATTTTTAAAAACTCAAACTCAATAACAACTAAAAAAACACACCAATTATTAAAAACAAAAAATATGTGTTTTTCCAGTTTTTTTTTTCTAATAACCCAAAAGTTCTCAAATTTTTAAGATTTGAAAATAGTTTTCAAGTTGCATACCAAACAAGTTTTTGAATCTTAAAAATAGATTTAAGAACTCCTTGTTTTAAAGAAAAATCAAAGTTTTTGAGTTCCTAATTTGAATAGGATACCAAACGCCCCTTGAGTTTGAAGAGGGATAGCTAAATTTACTATTGATTAATGAATTGCTATAATTATCATTACCATAATTGTTGTCATTTGTCCAAACACATTTTTTAACCAAAACTTTTTTTTTTGTTGGTTGTAGAAAATGATATGTTTCAAAAATGTAGTTTTCCTTGCAATGTTGTGCTTCAAATTAAACGAGAGAAGCCTTGGTTAGAAGGGTTTCGATCAGGAAGAATCCAACACATTTTTGCAACAAACAGATCATTCTGATTGATCAAGACAAATCATCAGGCTTATTTAAATAAATATATATAATTCCCTTGTGTTTTATGTTGCTTAGTCAAATCTCAGTTCGAACCTTCTATCCAATTTACCCTCACTTAAAAATCAATATACGTATCACTTGTAGGGGTAAAAAAAATCCTTGTAAGGATCGAACATGCTTCTATGATTTAAAAAGGACATTTTCACCCTTACATAAGACACGCACATAAGCATCACATAAAATTTAGATTGAAAAAAATTGATTTGATTTGGACTGAGATAAGATATTATTAATAATTTTTTCACCACATAAACTCACATTGACATATAGCACACTCCAAATGCATGATTCATGCAATTAGGCCAAAAATGATAGTATATATAGTTGGAGCTAGCTGCCTAATGGGAACTATACAAATTACAAGAAGATCAATTTTTTAAGTCTTTGTTTGTATATTAAACATTAAGAACATCAATTTAACTCATACATAGTCGTTTTGCAAAACACCTCACTCCCCTTGTCGATTTGATGAGCTTCGTTCGGCCACTCGATACTCCATTCTATTGGTTCTCACGTTGTTATCATAGAAATGCATCAAGTGCAACGCCATAAGCAACAAGAATATATGTGTATTTCTTGAATATTCAATTGCCATTTTTATTTTTTTTCGTTTTCAACTCTACCCTTACAACAATTCCCCTAATTATATTTTTATATCGCGACTTTTGGAATTTGTATGTGTTTTGTTTCGCCAAAAGGTTAAGACTTTAGAAGAAAAGAAAAGAAAAGTCAAATTAGTATATTCTATAATGATGATCTAGGTTGAAACATGATTCCTCCTTAGTAGCAGTCCTAATTCACAATATGACAGTATATGATGGCAACTTCTGACACTAACTAAAGATTATATATCTAGGAAGCTTCAGAGGGTGATTTACATTGTTTGCAAGAAATAAGAATCGCGGGCCCGACTCTGTATTTCTAATTCAGGGATCGACACCGTCTATTTTTAACTCAGCAAACTGCAGTTCAGGGTTTTTGCAAAAAAAATTTAGCTAAATTATAAACTATTAAAACATCTAATTGTGAACAAAGATAATTCTTGTATTAAACATAGAGATTTCATTATGGTAATCAAATGGTAAAATTGTATTATAAAATTATATATTGGGTCCAATTTCAACACCAGAAAACCACATGTATATATTTTCATGGCCGTTGACACTTCTCGAAGCCAATTTCTTTTCTTCAATTACAGCGGTGGCCTGCTGATTTATAAAAACTACTAAAACCATGAGTGTGGTGGTTGGATTAGTCAAAGTAACACCCTATATCATAACCCACGTTATAACTTTATACAGATAATTCATTAACAAATTATCTGACCAATGGCCGAGAATGTGAATTAAAAAAAAAATAATCCCACGTTCAAGAACGACAATCTAACAACATATATAACATATTAAAATATTTATCAAGAAAATATTTTCCTCATATATGCACGCACACTCACATGTATTTATTAGACTAATTAGAATTATGTATTCATTAACTATAAAATGCATGAGGGAACCATAAGAAAGCACACATAATAAATGTGCCATTAATAATAAATGGCATATTTATTATATAATTACGATGTATTAGGTCATTATTCGCAGTATAACACGATATGTTAAAATTGTCTGAAAACACAATATGTAAAATCTTTCGACAAAAAGAACATTACATTTACTAGTGGTAATGTTACCAAACACATTAACATATTTTGCATGTTTTGTCTAATAAGGCTCATAAAGTTTATAATATTCAGTTTACAAGTATTTAAAATTTTCACTAATAAAAAATATAATGCTTAAAACTTGAAACCATAGTTCACATGTCACATAGTTTAAGGTGTGCCAAATTTTTATCTTGGTTGAGGAGGGTAGCAAGCTCCCTCCACTAGTGACACCATGGCCACACCAAATAATTCAAATATTAAATTAGTTTGGTGATTTTACCTAATTTAGCAATAATAGAAGATAATGAAATTTAATTGAGAATGGGATTTGTCATTTGTCTGCAATATCATGACCATATCAGCACAAAGACAAATTGGGGAAAAAGAAAAGAAACATTGAGGGAGAGGGGAGGAAGGTGAGTCATGAATGAGGTCCTAAACTCTGACTCAGCCATGACTGTGACTCAAAACTATAGCTAGCCTGGGCATTTCTAGATGCTAACATTGCATGGCATGACATGGATGCATATATGCATGGTGGGTATGGCCATGGCATCCATCCATAACATGGCATGCATGAAATAAGACCGGTCACGAAGAGTTTGAAAAGGGTTTTGGGTTTTAGGAAGTGGTGGGCTTGGTTTTGACTCACATCGGAAATGCTGTTAGCCCCAGGACAAGAAGGGACCGCTGGGTCCCACTCCACGTCAGATGCCCCATGGCGCCGTGTTGGAGTTTGAGTTTGCACGCCAAGAGGCAAACAAAGGGGTTCGCTTTGCACCATTCAAATACGTCTCTTCCATGTTCTCAAAAAACCCTAGTCTTTGTTCTTAGCATGAGGGAAGATTTTGTTGACCATCTTCAGATTACCAATTCCTCCATTAAGTTCTGAGTTTAGGACTTTTGTAAAAATTGATAATATAATTAAAACAAATTTAAAATCACATTAGACTTGATATAAGTATAATATTACCATACGAAATACGAGTAGTCCGTCCGAACAGTAATTTTATAAAACCAAAATTAATAATATAATTAAAACAAATTTAAAATCACATCAGTTTTGGTATAAGTATAATATTACCATATGAAATACGAGTAGTCCGTCAAAACAGTAATCTTATCAAATCAAAATGTATGACTTTTCTTGTTTGTTTTACCCGCAAACTATATTTTCTATTAGCAGTCATCGAAAGTTTCAACTTTCAACCAAGTAGACAACCTCTAGACTATTAGACCAGACATTAATTTTTTCGTATGACTTTGTTGGCCTCATTAGACTTCCCTTATCATGCTTTAATGAAAGAGTGAAAGAAAAACGTTGTTTTGTTTTGTTTAGTTTGTCTCAGCAGCCATTAGTTTCGCCTGATAAATGGTTTCACAGTCATGTGTTGGAAGCTAAGAATTCTTCCCTGCTTGTAAATATAAATGTTTGAAATTGAAAGCGACAATTGACCTAGCTGCACCAGCCGGCATGACTTGTCTTATTATACACGTGAAATCTGTTTGAGAAAAAGAAAAATAAGTTACACATACACACACAAACGAGAAAGTTAGTTTGATTTTTGAGTACATATGACTGTAGAACCCTAACATGGGGAGACACAAACGTGCGTATACTTCAGCTGTTTTTGACATTTGAATCGTGGATAATGTTCTTTTATACTTATTTTATAGAGGGAAACAATAGTAAAGAGATAAGGTTTGAGGCTTTGTTCATGAATGTCATGATTATGGTGTGTACTGTTTGCGAATAATATGTCTTTTTTTACTTTTTTAAGTGTGAAGTAAGTTTTCATCTCCATCATGAAAAGATTGCGACGTTGTTTTTGCTTTCCCCTTTTCTTTTTTGCCAAGCATGAAAGACGTTTACCAACCATTTCTCTAGAGAAAAAAAAAAAAAAACAAAAGAGAAAGAAAGAAAGACTTTTACCAACCTGGTATATATGCACGTTTGCATGTATAATTAGAGAGAGCTTGTATTGTAGCATGTTTAATGCTTTCCGCCGTAAAAGTCATATGTAAGTGTGCTTAATGTATGTAGTCATTTGAGGTCTTATTTGTTAACTTGGTTCCAAATATCTAATACCGACGTCCTCAACTCTGGCTTCCAAAGCTTTGGTGGGACTGTGGGAGTACCAACTAACTATATTAGTTCAGTGTTACTTCTCTTTTCAATGTTAAAAGATGTCTCATCAAGTTTTATTTTTTACTCCGTTAAGGGGGGGAGGGGTGTGTGTGATAGGTTTTAGTTAGATAGTCCCCATTCTTTCTCAAAGTTAGGCAACATATCCATATTATGCCTTCAATGTACATGAATGGTATGCATTTTGCTAGTCTAGTTCTCCCTATCAAACAAGGCATAATAGTTAAACTTGGGATGGTGTTGAGGATAAAGCTAAAATTCACGAGCCTATTCTAATCTTTTACTGGGCTTGGCCCTTTAATGTTTGGTCCAAAAGATTGATGATGGGCCACAATCACACATATCACTTCCATTCCTAGTCGCAAGGTTGATCTGTCCATAATCATCATCAAAACAAAGACGGGTATGAAAGATTTGCCGAATACAATAAGACTTAGAGCTATGCTATGTGCACGGCTAACCTTAGCAAAATCCTAAAACGTACGAGCAAACGATGGTTTTGTAATTGTTTGTTTAGCAACTATAACAAAAGAATGCCAATTCTCTCTCTCTTTTGGGGAGCCACATTTTCTTTGTAGAGATAGTTGAGAAATTGGGCCGGAACTTAGCACAAATTCTGCATGGAAGTCAAAATAAAAGCCTGCTATGGGAAAACTTGTTGGGTTTAAAGCTTCAAAAGATTAAACTATATGGTCCTGATAGATAAAATCTGCTGCAATAGAAACCAAGCACTTGATTCTAGAAAGTAAGGCGAAGGAAGGAAGGAACCTCCTGAAGAAACCATTGATATCAGTCTCCACTTCTCCTGTTGCATCTTATGATTTCATTCTCTGTGATGGACGGTCGCAGCTTCCAACTTACAAACGTCCATTTAATTAGCACACTTTGCGAGCAAAACTTCAATATGCAAACAACCCATATAAGCAAAGATGAATTAAAATCGCTATATTTTACTATTACATATCAATTCCAACAAACAAGCATTAAAATTTGCAGTTATTCTTCTAATATATATAGAGATCATGCAACTGTTTAATAGGTTAAACATGTCGGATTTTATGCAAGATTAGAGAAGAGAATCGATAGAGACAAGATGAACTCATCAGAGGTCTAAAACTCAGACTTGATTCAATAACTTGAGGTTTGTGCATGCATGATGCATGATGAGGTATTAACTTTGGACCAGTTTCCACAGAGGAGCATCAACTGATGATTCATACAGTACAGATGGATAGAAAATTACCCCAAATCCTTAACTTATTTTTGGGAATGATATGATCCAAAAATAATTTATTCCAAAGAAAGATACTGAATCTCCTCGCACGGGGTTGATTCATTGGCCGTCAAAGTCGTATTGTTATTATTATTATTATTATTATTATTATTATTATTATTATTATCCGAGAATGCTCCAACTTGGACTCGGAACGTTGCAGTAGTAGCTCTGGACATCGGGTTCCGGAATTTTCACGTCTTTCGACGGAAGCTTATACCTGTATCGAACCGAAATCCCGAGCCCAAACAGATATGTGGTGTTACCATCCGAGATTTTGTTGGCCACGTCATCAGCCACGTAAGCATCGAGCGTGGAGAGTTTGAAACTAACAAGTGTTTGGTTGGCGGTGGTTAAAAGCAAGAGACGCAACGACGTTGCTGCGAGTAGCACGAATTGGTACTTTTGATCTTGATCTGTAATATGTTGGGAGAAGAGTGAGGCCTGGAGGCTGTCACAGTAGATGTCCCACTTCTTGTTGGGGTTCATGGCTAGGAGCGTTAGGTTCCAAATGACGGTAAACTCGGAGGGGGTATTGTTGTGTGGGTATTGCAGGGCCGCTGAGTGGACTAGGAACTCAAGGGCATTCCCTCTTGGAAGCGTTAAGAACAATGTAAGGATCAATGGGGCTAGAATGAAATAGGGAACCACGATGCACATGATGCAAAATAACGTTACCTCACAGTCGAAGAAGGGTTGTCGTATGGGCTGATCATTAGAAGCGGAAGACGGGATTAAGAAAACTAAATCTCCTTTTCTTTTCCTCACTCAAGTTATATAATTAATGAAGTAGCATTAAGTACCATTTTATCAATCACTCTCAACATGCAGAACGCAATTTCACAAAGCTTTATCAAATCAGCTTCATCACTGTCAACAGTTAACTGGTAAATCATCATTGGCAAGACGGTTTACTAAGAATGTCAGCGATCTAACTGAAAAACATATCTCTTTTGTGTGCATTTTACTGAGAAGAACTATTTTCTATGTAATAATGAAAAAAAAAATTCCAAGTTTTGATTTATGAAAAAAAAGGAGTGAAAAGTAGGAAAAAACTGAGGTTAAGAGAGAACCAATCATAGCCTTGTTGTGAAAATGGACAAACACTTTCACTCACTCCCCTAATGATCTTGCTGTTGATGGACTTTGTGACACACACAAGGATGGATGAATCACACACACACACACTTGAGAAACCAACCAAGCACAAAGTGACACAAGTATTTTAGAGGTTCAGCAATTGCCTACATCCTCTTGAGAAATTCACTAATGAAAGAATAAGTTACAACTTTGGTTTACAAAGAAACCCCCTTAGAACTCTATTCTCTCCCAAGCTCTCTTTTCTCTCTCACCCCTTGCTCAACACTTTGATACACTTGTGAACACTCTCTCACACTTGGTGTTTCCCTTATTTGGTGTCTAGACTACTCAAGACTCAACTCAGCTCTCTCTTGAACTGATTGCCTTCTCTCTCTTCCTCCCTTGGTGAGATAACCTCCCTTTGAACACAATAGCTCCCAGCTACTTGACAACTTTGAGATTAACCACACACTTTGTTGTCTTGCATCTTATTTTCTTTTGTAGGCAGACCTTTGGACTTAGTTGAGGGCTGCAATTACTCCTTCACGTTCTTGCTTTCAGCTCCCAAACTAAACACAAGGTTAGGCAAACCAGAAAACAAGCCATAAAGCATGCACCCTTTGTCCCCTTGTCTCCCACCTAGAAAACCCTTTGACACAAGATAACAAACAACATTTAAATGGTGTTCCAGATTCTAAGGCACGTTGCCAAACTTTCTAGAACTCATAAAACACTTTGGAGACTCGAGGAAATAGGTAGGAAAACGACACATGTGAAAGCACCTTGAAACAGCCCGGAAAAAACAGCACAGCACGCCTGGCGACAGGTCGCACGATCCCAGCGACCGGTCGCTAGCTGCAATATTTCCAGACTTCGAATCTGCTTCAAAACGACCGGTCGCAAATACCCAACGACCGGTCGCCTCTTCCTTCACTTGCATACTAAATGTGAGCCAATTTTACAACAAGCCTTCCTTCCCTCATAGTGCAATGATTGGTTGGTTGGTTTTGCAGCATCATCTGAGGAGGGGAATGAGCATTGACATGGTAAGACATTTGAGTTCCTCTTGGAGAGTCTCTTGCCTGTGAATCCAAATAAATTTGCTTTAGTCTCAATGAACCCCAAAAGACAAGGAGATATATATATATATATATTAGTTGTAATGGGTTCTGGGAAGGGAGGCATGTGGAGCAAAGTTGGATTGTGTTGGTGATAAGGAAGAATGAAGAGTTCCTTGGTGCAATAATGGTTAATAACACTTAAGACTGACCGTGAAGAATTAATGCTTTAGTTGGTTTAGTTTTTGTAAGAGAAAAAGAGAGAGGATAGCACTTCATCAATGCTTTGTGCATGCCTTGTCTTATAGCAATGTGATGTGCCTCTCCATCATCTGAAACAAAATGCCTTCCAAAACACTTGACTTCTTCATGCCTTTCTTTCTCAGCCAATCTTCTTCCTCTTCCTCTTCCTCTGTCACTGCCTTCCACCCATCTTTTAAGCCTTTGAATTAGCTTTCTCCTTTTGGAACAAGCCTGATCACTGCTCACAATTCCATAGCAAGGCTCATTATGCTCCAAAACCATGTTAGCTAATTCATGCTCTAACCCATAATCTCAACTTTCTCCGCTTCCTTTAAAATATGTTGCCAAATTATTCTTCTTCTCTTGATTCCTGTTGTTCTTCCTGTGTTTGATTCCTCATCAACTCGTGCCTTAAGCACGTGTTGCTCCATCACAAGTAAATCAGTTCCTTCAGTTCAGTTGCATCATCCTTCTGCAGTTGCTCTATTTCCTTTTCAAGGACCTCAAAGTTGATCCATTCCCCTCCAATTTGCAATATGTGATACCTCAAAGTGGTTAGACTGTCAATACATGGAAGGTAAAACAATAGATCAAATTTTCCTTTCTATATCTTCTAAATTTCTTACCCTTTTAGTGCATGTTTGTTGATCATATGAACATATGAATGAATACGTACATTAGTTTATG
The DNA here is from genome assembly GCF_965620075.1 of Prunus avium. Lineage (NCBI taxonomy): Eukaryota > Viridiplantae > Streptophyta > Magnoliopsida > Rosales > Rosaceae > Prunus > Prunus avium. The sequence goes on along the minus strand of NC_142289.1, from coordinate 8,676,821 downwards.
TGATCTCTAATGCTTTAAAGAAGAGTGGTGTCACCTTGGATATTGAGGAAGCTGATTTTTCTGCCAATTCAAGCTTTTCCAAGACCGCATTTTTCTCATCATGCACTTCGTCCAAAACCACTATCAGCTTCCTAATTTCATCTTCCAGTTTCTTGATAACCTTTGTCCTTGTTTCTAGTGCATCATATATTCTCAAAACTTCTGCTTCCCTAGCTTCAAGCTTCAAATCTCTTATTATTTGAGATTGTCTTCTTCCTTTCCTCAAAAGCCTTTTTACCTTTCATTGAAGAAATCCATTTTCTGATTTCCAGTACTCAAGTTGCTCCAAAACTCTCAAATATTCTACTGCCAACTTCTCAAGCATTTGGCTCTCAGCCTCTATGGATGAAATTTCTCTGTTCAAGAACTCAACATGACCTATTTCCAATAACATCATATTCCTCAGCTCCACAACAACATATTCTTTCTCTTTCAAGTCACAGTAGCGGATGGATTGCATCTCCAACTCCGATTCTTTATTTTGAAGATCATCAAGTCGAATTTCTAGATGCGAAATCTCTTCCTCCAATTCGGGTTTCTTATATCGAATCTCCAAACTTTCTGCTAAATTCATTACATTGGCATCCATTATAATTGGTTCATGATCTTCCATGGAAAGCACACATGTAGAATTGAAACTATGAAAGCTATCCCTATCTCTAAGCCTTGGAGAAATATTGGTCTCGGGGGCAGCTCACCTCATCATCATCAGCTTCTAATAAAGACTCTTTAGGATTAAAACTTCGTTTAGCCATAATCCTTGCGCAGATGAAACCAGCCACAGACAAAGCTATAGGAATCCGAGCTTTAAGCAGCATATGCTTTATGATGACTTGTACCTTCGATGTTGAGCTCTCCATCTTACAAATCAAACTCAAAACAGAATTACAAGGGGAGCTTGGTTTCTTGAATGTCAAGAATTTTTTCTGATGGTGGTCAAACTTGGTTTTATTATAAAGCTTTTTAGGATTCTTTGCCTTTGTGTTTTATTTTAGCTTGCCTTAAAGAGATGTATAAAGGTCTATGTTGCCTTTATATTACACTATCAGAGGCTGAGAGTCCTTTTGTGTCACTTTCAATCCACTTTCTACTTGGTGCTTTTTGGCCAGCCTTCTCAAGAATAACAGTCACATTGGTTCCTGATGGTGCTAGAGCTGCTGCTGGAGACTAAGCAGAAACTGTGGCTGAGTGGAGGAAGAAGATGATCAAAGTGAAAATGTAAAGAAAGATAAGGTTGCCATCCATTTTTTCTTTTTTGGTGGAGATTTTTATGTTTTTGGCTTGGTGGGTTTTGATCAGAAAGAGAAGAAGGTGGAGGAGATGGGCTAAGGTTGGAGAGGAGTGACGATATATATTTTGTGGGTGTGAGTAAAAGAGAGTGGGAAGTTAGGTGAAAGAGAGTCATTTTAAGGTAGCAAGACAATGTCATCTGAAGCCAATGTGCATCTTTTTCTTGGTAAGTAAGAGGAACAATGAAGAGGAGTGAGAGAGAGAGAGAGAGAGAGAGAGAAAGAGAGAAAGAGAGAGTTTTGCTTAGTCAACTTTCAAATGCCATGATTTTAATAACATTCCTGATTAGGAGGGATTTGAATGCATGTCGACGTGTCAAAGTCTCGTCCCCCAACACCACCACGTAGCACTTTAGACCTCACTCCAACTCAACTCCACGTGTCACCTGCCCAAAATACGTCAAAGACTCGAAAGCAAAGCAACCATAAGAGGAAATATTATTCAGGAAGGAAGTTGGAAGCTTTATCCCATCCTAGCTGTGATAAGAGAGAAAAGTATATTGTTTCTTTCTTGCTCTTGGAGATGGATACAAACCCAAGCAAACAAAGCTAATGCAGCTGCAAAAGATGTCAAGATAAGGTCCAGTTTACTTTGCTTTGCTAATCGCTCTGTCGTGTTTCTAATTATGTTTCTTTAGTGTTTGGTTTTTTTTTTCCTTTTAGTTTGTGGAGGCTCGCTCCCTGTGTTTCGGCCATAAACCATAATCTAACAGCATTAATAAGAATCTGAATTGGATCAATTGGCAAGTCATCATCGGTATGGAACACATGATGATTCCGCCATTTCCCTTTCTTCCAACGAAAGTGATTTCCCTTTCCATTCAACGAAAGTGATTTCGAACAACAACAACAAAAGCAACCACGATGGGTTCAAGGTATATGCATCAAAATACTTCAAAAATGTCACAAAAATTGTGCCTGTTTGACAGAAGTCAATTATAAGTAAACCAACAGAGTTTTGGAAGTTAATTATTAGTAAACCAACAAAGTTTCTCTTCAGGGACCTTGATCTCTCAAGCTGCCTCATGCACCTACTTGTTCTACAAGAGCCTGTGTTGCTGCAGCTGCCACCTCCTCTTCTCGTGCCCCTGCTGCTTCTGGCAGTTGATAATGTCAATTGCCCTCTTCACAACAAAAAAGGCGGAACCCATACCTTCAGGAGTCATAGTGGAAGTGGATAATGTCAATTGCCCTCTTCACAATAGGGGTACTCCAAGCCAACCAAAAGATGACAAAATATTTTCCACAAGTTGTTTTGAAGTGTAAATCTCCATAATGCACCAATGTAAAAGAGCAAAAGCAGAGGTAAAGGTCATCGGTAATAGTGTAGCATTCGATAAAGAAACTACCCATCACTCCCACAGTCATACCAAAGACAAAAAGACAATATTGATGATGTGCATTCAATCTTTCTGACATTGGCTTCGGTATTTCCGGCATTGGTAAAAATCCTATGATTCAAATGAGTGATAATCCTATCACTTAACCGAATCATAAGGAAATTGATACAAGGGTCCACATACATGCAACCAAACTCAATTACAAATATAGCAAACCACTTCTCCGCAATGGTATGGGCCATGAAGTCCCCATATCCCACTGTTGTAAGTGCAACAACAGCCATGTATATTCGATTAAGTAGAGAGTTACAGAAAAGCTTAAGGACAAAGTTAGGAGAATCCTTATTGTGAGAGAGATGGTGAAAATAGGAAAAATCAGTTATAGCTATGGTGAAGTACAGTGCACACTCAAGTATAGGCACAAGAATCAATAGAAATGGTATCGGTTGTAGGGTTAGTTGATGTTGAATATTCCCAGCCATTATTGAATACCGCTTCCGTGTCCGAGACTCGTTGGTTCAATTCTGAATACCGAATGACTGTTGACTTTCCGGTCAATGCGGTTTATGGCCCTGAAAAATAGGACGGGAACCTCCGATTTTCGGTTTCGTCGGTAAAAACACACAGGCCTACTTGAATGAAAGAATTTTTTGAAATTGAGGTTTCACTGTGAACATTATATCAAACTTGGGAAAATCCAGTTATAGCTATGGTGAAGTACAATGCACGCTCAAGTACATGCACAAGAATCAATCGAAATGGAATTGGTTGTAGGGCTAGTTGATGTTGAATATTCATACACATTATTGACTACCACTTCCATGTCCGAGACTCGTTGACTCGGTTCTGCATACCGAAATCGTCGTTGAATTTTCAGTCAATACGGTTTATCGCCCGAAAAAATGTGTGACCTTCGGTTTTCGGTTTTTCGGTAGAACCATACATGCATACTTGAATGTTATAATTTTTTAAAATTTGGGTTTCACCGTGAACATTATATCAAACTAGGGTTAAAATTTGTAATTTTAATACTTCAACTTAGAAACCTACTCCCCTTAGGTTTTGACTTTCACACCAAATTTTAACAAATAAATCTTTGGGTTTTGGGGGGAAAATAATGAAGAAAAGAACTATATGCTCCAAGGAGCATTCTACCTCCCTTGTCTCTATTCTGCGGCTTCATTGCTCACTGTGCTGCTCTATTATTGAATACCGCTTCTGTGTCCGAGACTCGTTGGCTTGGTTCTGAATACTGAACCGCTGTTGACTTTCCGATCATTGCGATTTATTGCTCGGAAAAATGTGTCGGGAACCTTCGGTTTTTTCAGTAGAACCACACATGCCTACTTGAATGTTAGAATTTTTTAAAATTTGAGTTTCACCGTGAATATTATATCAAACTTGGGTTAAAATTTATAATTTTAATACTTCAATCTAGAAACCTAGCCCTCTTAGGTTTTGTCTTTCACATCAGATTTTCACAAGCGAACCTTTGGGTTTTTGGGGAAAAGAACGAAGAAAAGAACTATTTGCTCCAATGAGCATTCTACTTCTCTCGTCTCTGTTATGTGGCTCCACTGCTCCACTAGGTATTTTTCTTTTAATAAATCAATCTGACTAGATAATAAAGTTAAAGAAAATCGATCTGACTTGGTTGCTTGAGAAAGTTAAAGAAGTTCTTTAATAAATGTTATAGTACAGAAAGAAGGTTTTTAAAACAAAATGTATAATTAATATAAATGATATGTGTATATATATTACTGTATATCAGTTTTCAAATTCATAAATGCATACATATATGTGTGTATATATAATATCTTTATATGTTTTAGTTAGTTAGTTTAAATTAGTGAAATTAAACAGAAGCATAACAACAACAAAAAAGGCGGAAACCCTTGCCTATAGGAGTCATAATGTCAGTGGATAATGTTAATCACCCTCTTTACAATAGGGGTACTCCAAGCCAACCAAAAGATGACAAAATATTTTCCACAAGTTGTTTTGAAGTGTAAATCTCCATAATGCACCAATTTAAAAGAGCAAAAGCAGAGGTAAAGGTCATCGGTAAAAGTGTAGCGTTCGATAAAGAAACTACCCATCACTCCCACAGTCATAGCAAAGACAAAAAGACAATATTGATGATGTGCATTCAATCTTTCTGACATTGGCTTCGGTATTTCCGGCATTGGCAAAAATCCTATGATTCAAATGAGTGATAATCCTATCACTTAACCGAATCATAAGGAAATTGATACAAGGGCCCACATACATGCAACCAAACTCAATTACAAATATAGCAATGTGCATCTTTTTCTTGGTAAGTAAGAGGAACAATGAAGAGGAGTGAGAGAGAGAGAGAGAGAGAGAGAGAGAGAGAGAGAGAGAGAGAGAGAGAAAGAAAGAGAGAAAGAGAGAGTTTTGCTTAGTCAACTTTCAAATGCCATGATTTTAATAACATTCCTGATTAGGAGGGATTTGAATGCATGTCGACGTGTCAAAGTCTCGTCCCCCAACACCACCACATAGCACTTTAGACCTCACTCCAACTCAACTCCACGTGTCACCTGTTGTGTAGATACAACTGCACCAAAATGGATTCAGCTGCATCCTCAACTTGTGATACTCGCAAGTGCACGAGCCGTTCGGTAGTATAGCGTATGTAAGTGCGAGGTCGATCCCACGAGGATTGGTGATTGAATGATCCAATTTAGTTTCCCTACACAAAATAGAAACAAAAACAAAGAACATAAAACAAGGAAGAAAGAAATAAGTAACTCAAGCAAATAAGTTCCCAAGTTCAATTTAGATTAATGGATTGATTCTAGCTAAAGTATGATTAAGCCATGGTGTGTGGTCATAACCTTGTGTTCCTAATTCCCTAATTTGATCATTTGTTGTCTAACCTAAAATTAAGCATTAGGAACCCATTAAGCATAGAAGAACAATTTAAACAACCAAGCATGTATCTAATCCCTGTTGTCGAATGTCCATACATACTCTTCCTATTCATAGTTCAATTCGAATTAAAGCATGGTGTATACTCTTAATTCAAACCAAGATAGCTAACATGCAAGCCTAAATGGTGATCAATCATTCAAACTAGCATATTAACTTATAAGCATAATGAATAAGAACAAAAACCATAATTGAAACTTGGAAACTAATTAAACTTGAATACTTAAGAAAGAATGTACATTACAAGAAAAATAAATTACAACTAAGAAAACATTAAAGAAAGCTAGAATTGAGAGCTAGGAAGCAAAACTAAGAGAATTTGAGGGAGAGAAGGGAAGGGAGCTCTAGAGAAGTGTTTGAGAGCTCCCCCCCTTGGGGTGTGTTTACAAGCTTAGAGAACTTCCCTATTTATAGGCCTAGGGGAAGTGAAAATCTGAATTCAATATGGCTAATGCATACAACACTTGTTTTATAAAATCTGAAATGGTTGATGCACTTGTATTAGAAAATCTAAATTGGGTGATGCACTTGTATTAGAAAATCTTGAATTGGTTGATGCACTTCACCAATAGATCCCACCAGCAGCCCTAGCTCATCTTCATGTCACCATGACCAAGCTTCCAACCAGAAATGATAGCTCATACCTAGCTCACCATGACCAAGCATCCAACCATCACATGCTGAGGTCAGCATGACCAGCAACTTCAAGGGCTTACAACTTGGGCTTCTCTTAATCAAATTAGGACTTTAAGCACTCGAAATTGAATTTCAGAATGTCTTCTTTCCAGCCATATGTTATTGGGGCCAATCCAAGGTCGGAGGAAGAAGTTAAGGCCAAAACAAATTGCTAACTCATTTTGCGCGCTGATAAAATCCATCCTGAGCATGGATCTGTGTTTGCTAGGTAACAGACTCCATATTTATCCAATGGGGCTGAATTTTGGATATGGTATAGTACACACCCATTGGAACAACTTTCATGAAGAATGCGGCCTCATCCGAGCTGTGTAGGTTGCTGAAACAAAGCTTGCAATGTGACCTACGGAACTGGACTGGCAGGGGGCTGTAGCCAAAATGAGTTTGTCATTAAGCTCTTCTTCCCTTCATCCAAATTAGGCCTTAACATGCTTGAATTGCATGAATTATGCTCTCTTGCTCTATTGGCCTACAAAACACACAAAGGGAGGCAAATCACTTAGAAATCTAGGAAACTAAGCAAAAGAAGTAAGTAAATAGGGCATGTATATGTATGAAATTATGAGCTTAACATCACCTGCCCAAAATACGTCAAAGACTCGAAAGCAAAGCAACCATAAGAGGAAATATTATTCAGTAAGGAAGTTGGAAGCTTTATCCCATCCTAGCTGTGATAAGAGAGAAAAGTATATTGTTTCTTTCTTGCTCTTGGAGATGGATACAACCCCAAGCAAACAAAGCTGATGCAGCTGCAAAAGATGTCAAGATGAGGTCCAGTTTACTTTGCTTTGCTAACCGCTCTGTCGTGTTTCTAATTATGTTTCTTTAGTGTTTGGTTTTTTTTTTTCTTTTAGTTTGTGGAGGCTCGCTCCCTGTGTTTCGGCCATAAACCATAATCTAACAGCATTAATAAGAATCTGAATTGGATCAATTGGCAAGTCATCATCGGTATGGAACACATGATGATTCCGCCATTTCCCTTTCTTCCAACGAAAGTGATTTCCCTTTCCATTCAACGAAAGTGATTTCGAACAACAACAACAAAAGCAACCACGATGGGTTCGAGGTATATGCATCAAAATACTTCAAAAATGTCACAAAAATTGTGCATGTTTGACAGAAGTCAATTATAAGTAAACCAACAGAGTTTTGGAAGTTAATTATTAGTAAACCAACAAAGTTTCTCTTCAGGGACCTTGATCTCTCAAGCTGCCTCATGCATCTGCTTGTTCTACAAGAGCCCGTGTTGCTGCAGCTGCCACCTCCTCTTCTCGTGCCCCTGCTGCTTCTGGCAGTGGATAATGTCAATTTCCCTCTTCACAACAAAAAAGGCAGAACCCATACCTTCAGGAGTCATAGTGGCAGTGGATAATGTCAATTGCCCTCTTCACAATAGGGGTACTCCAAGCCAACCAAAAGATGACAAAATATTTTCCACAAGTTATTTTGAAGTGTAAATCTCCATAATGCACCAATGTAAAAGAGCAAAAGCAGAGGTAAAGGTCATCGGTAAAAGTGTAGCGTTCGATAAAGAAACTACCCATCACTCCCACAGTCATAGCAAAGACAAAAAGACAATATTGATGATGTGCATTCAATCTTTCTGACATTGGCTTCGGTATTTCCGGCATTGGTAAAAATCCTATGATTCAAATGAGTGATAATCCTATCACTTAACCGAATCATAAGGAAATTGATACAAGGGTCCACATACATGCAACCAAACTCAATTACAAATATAGCAAACCACTTCTCCGCAATGGTATGGGCCATGAAGTCCCCATATCCCACTGTTGTAAGTGTAACAACAGCCATGTATATTCCATTAAGTAGAGAGTTACAGAAAAGCTTAAGGACAAAGTTAGGAGAATCCTTATTGTGAGAGAGATGGTGAAAATAGGAAAAACCAGTTATAGCTATGGTGAAGTACAGTGCACACTCAAGTATAGGCACAAGAATCAATAGAAATGGTATCGGTTGTAGGGTTAGTTGATGTTGAATATTCCCAGCCATTATTGAATACCGCTTCCGTGTCCGAGACTCGTTGGTTCAATTCTGAATACCGAATGACTGTTGACTTTCCGGTCAATGCGGTTTATGGCCTTGAAAAATAGGACGGGAACCTCCGAATTTTGTTTCTTCGGTAAAAACACACAGGCATACTTGAATGAAAGAATTTTTTGAAATTGAGGTTTCACTGTGAACATTATATCAAACTTGGGAAAATCCAGTTATAGCTATGGTGAAGTACAATGCACGCTCAAGTACATGCACAAGAATCAATTGAAATGGAATTGATTGTAGGGCTAGTTGATGTTGAATATTCATACACATTATTGACTACTACTTCCATGTCCGAGACTCGTTGACTCGGTTCTGCATACCGATATCGCCGTTGAATTTTCAGTCAATGCAGTTTATCGCCCGAAAAAATGTGTGACCTTCGGTTTTCGGTTTTTTCGGTAGAACCATACATGCCTACTTGAATGTTATAATTTTTTAAAATTTGGGTTTCACCGTGAACATTATATCAAACTAGGGTTAAAATTTGTAATTTTAATACTTCAACCTAGAAACCTACTCCCCTTAGGTTTTGACTTTCACACCATATTTTAACAAACAAATCTTTGGGTTTTGGGGGGAAAATAATGAAGAAAAGAACTATATGCTCCAAGGAGCATTCTACCTCCCTTGTCTCTATTCTGCGGCTTCATTGCTCACTGCTCTGCTCCATTATTGAATACCGCTTCTGTGTCCGAGACTCGTTGGCTTGGTTCTGAATACCGAACCGCCGTTGACTTTCTGATCATTGCGATTTATTGCTCGGAAAAATGTGTCGGGAACCTTCGGTTTTTTCAGTAGAACCACACATGCCTACTTGAATGTTAGAATTTTTTAAAATTTGAGTTTCACCGTGAATATTATATCAAACTTGGGTTAAAATTTATAATTTTAATACTTCAACCTAGAAACCTAGCCCTCTTAGGTTTTGTCTTTCACATCAGATTTTCACAAGCGAACCTTTGGGTTTTTGGGGAAAAGAACGAAGAAAAGAACTATTTGCTCCAATGAGCATTCTACTTCTCTCGTCTCTGTTATGTGGCTCCACTGCTCCACTAGGTATTTTTCTTTTAATAAATCAATCTGACTAGATAATAAAGTTAAAGAAAATCGATCTGACTTGGTTGCTTGAGAAAGTTAAAGAAGTTCTTTAATAAATGTTATAGTACAGAAAGAAGGTTTTTAAAACAAAATGTATAATTAATATAAATGATATGTGTATATATATTACTGTATATCAGTTTTCAAATTCATAAATGCATGCATATATGTGTGTATATATAATATCTTTATATGTTTTAGTTAGTTAGTTTAAATTAGTGAAATTAAACAGAAGCATAACAACAACAAAAAAGGCAGAAACCCTTGCCTATAGGAGTCATAATTGCAGTGGATAATGTTAATCGCCCTCTTCACAATAGGGGTACTCCAAGCCAACCAAAAGATGACAAAATATTTTCCACAAGTTGTTTTGAAGTGTAAATCTCCATAATGCACCAATTTAAAAGAGCAAAAGCAGAGGTAAAGGTCATCGGTAAAAGTGTAGCATTCGATAAAGAAACTACCCATCACTCCCACAGTCATATAATGGAATATACATGGCCGGTGTTACACTTACAACCATGGGATATGGGGACTTTGTGGCCCATACCATTGGGGAGAAGTGGTCTGCTATATTTGTAATCGGGTTTGGTTGCATGTATGTGGACCATTGTGTCAATTTCCTTATGATTTGGTTAAGTGATAGGATTATCACTCACTTGAATCATAGGATTTTTTTCCAATGCCGAAGCCAATGTCAGAAAGATTGAATGCTCATCATCAATATTATCCGTTGTCCTTGCTATGACTGTAGGAGTGATGGTTAGTTGCTTTATCGAAGGCTACACTTTTACCAATGGCCTTTACCTTTCTTTTTGCTTTTTCACATTGGTGCATTATGGCGATTTACACTTAAAAACAACCGGTGGAAAATATTTTGTCATATTTTGGTTGGCTTGGAGTACCCCTATTGTGAAAAGGGCGATTGACATTATCTACTACCATTATGAATCCAGAAGGCATGAGTTTCCACTTTTTTTGTTGTTGTTATGCTTGTATTATGCTTCTGTTTAATTTCACTAATTCAAACAAACTAACTAAAACATATAAAGATATTATATATACACACATATATGTATGCATTTGTGAATTTGAAAACTGATATACAGTAATATATATACACGTATTATTTATATTAATTATATACTTTGTTTTAAAAACCTTCTTTCTATACTATAACATTTATTAAATAACTTCTTTAACTTTCTCAAGTAAAAAAGTCAGATCGATTTTCTTTAACTTTATCATCTAGTCAGATTGATTTTACTAAAAGAAAAAGAAAAGGACATTTAACATTGTCATAATCATATTAAAAGAAAAGGAACAAGAAAAATACCTAGTGGAGCAGTGAAGCAGTGGCGTCGCAGAACATAGACGAGGGAGATAGAATGCTCCTTGGAGCAGATAGTTCTTTTCCCCCAAAACTCAAAGATTCGCTTGTGAAAATTTGGTGTAAAAGCCAAAACCTAAGAGGGCTAGGTTTCTAGGTTGAAGTATTAAAATTACAATTTTTAACCCAAGTTTGATATAATGTTCACGGTGAAACCCAAATTTCAAAAAAAATTTACATTCATGTAGGCTTGTGTGGTTCTATCAAAAAAATTGAAAATCGGAGGTTCCCGACCGATTTTTCCGGGCGATAAACCGCATTGACCAAAAAGTCAACGGCGATTCGGTATTCAGAATCGAGCCAACGAGTCTCGGACACGAAAGCGGTATTCAATAATGGAGTAAAGCAGTGAGCAGTGAAGCCGCAGAACAAAGATGAGGGACGTAAAATGCTCCTTGGAGCAGATAGTTCTTTTATTCATTCTTTTCCCCAAAACCTAAGAGGGTTAGGTTTCTAGGTTGAAGTATTAAAATTACAAATTTTAACCCAAGTTTGATATAATGTTCACGGTGAACTCCAAATTTCCAAAAATTCTTACATTCAAGTAGGCATGTGTGGTTCTACCGAAAAAAACGGAAAAACGGAGGTTCCCAACACATTTTTATTGGCGACAAACTACATTGACCGAAAAGTCAACGGTGGTTCGGTATTCATAACCGAGCCGACGAGTCTCAGACACGAAAGCGGTATTCAATAATTGAGCTGAGCAGTGGAGCTGCACAAAATAGACGAGGGAGGTAGAATGCTCCTTGGGGCAAATAGTTCTTTTCTTAGTTATTTTTCCCCAAAACCCAAAGGTTCACTTGTGAAAATGTGATGTGAAAGACAAAATCTAATAAGGCTAGGTTTCTTGGTTGAAGTATTAAAATTACAAATTTTAACCCAAGTTTGATATAATGCTCATGGTGAAAACCAAATTTTTAAAAACTCTAACATTCAAGTAGGCAAGTGTGGTTCTACCTCAAAAACCGAAGGTTCCCGACACATTTTTCTTGGCAATAAACCGCATTGATTAGAAAGTCAACGGTAGTTCGGTATGCAGAACCGAGCCAACGAGTCTCGGACACAGAAGCGATATTCCATAATGGCTATGAATATTCAACATCCACTGGCTTTACAACCAATACCATTGCAATTGATTCTTGTGCCTGTACTTGAGTGTGCACTGTACTTCACCCTAACTATAACTGGTTTTTCCTATTTTTACCATCTCTCACCCAATAAGGATTCCCCTAACTTTGCCCTTAAGCTTCTCTGTAACTCTCTACTTAATGGAATATACATGGTTGTTGTTACACTTACAACAGTGGAATATGGGGACTTCATGGCCCATACCATTGCGGAGAAGTGGTTTGCTATATTTGTAATAGAGTTTGGTTGCATGTATGTGGACCCTTGTGTCAATTTCCTTACGATTCGGTTAAGTGATAGGATTATCACTCATTTGAATCATAGGATTTTTGCCAATGCTGGAAATACCGAAGCCAATGTCAGAAAGATTGAATGCACATCATCAATATTGTCTTTTGTCCTTGCTTTAGCTTATTATTCTTTCAAACCTTCCATAAAAAAAAAAATAATAATAATAATAATTAATTAATTAATCTACATACCACTTCTTATTATTATCACTCAAAGTTCATATCATGTATTGGAATTTATTATTATACTTGAAACTTTTGTTTAAATTTTTAAATTTTTAAAATTTTATTTTTGAATTTTGTTATTATTGTTTTTCTATGTGAGATTTTTTTTAATTGCGCAATCCCACACAATATTCTTGAATTTGAGTATGAAAAATTACATTTCCTCACACACCACGACATTCACTCAATCCCTCACAACAACAATATTCTTTATGAATTCACATTAATTTTATTTTAATAGTGGGTTTTTATTTTCTTTAATTTTTCTTTTTTCCTTTTTAAATTTTATTTAGATTGAATCTTGTTAAAGTTTGGCCTTAGTGATTTTATTTGAGTAACAAGGTGTGTTTGAACTTTTCTTTCACTATTGGTAATGCAAGTGTGGATACCGACAAGCCATAAATTTAGTAATAGTATTTCTCTTTTCAATGTTAAAATTCATTTTAATTATACTCCATAATAATAATAATAATAATAATAATAATAATAATAATAATGGAAGTGGATAATGAATTGATGATATTGATATCATCAATACAAAGCACTATAGAATATATAAACATTTTCACTTCAAATTGTCATGCACTATAGAGAATCTCAACCTTCCACCGCCTCTACATGAGTCCGATATCCTCTTACTCAAAGTATTATAGGTTTAGATGACATACTTTGTTTGCTTTGTTTCTGGTTGGTCTCTTTGTATTTTATGGCCCTCGTGCCATTGGAATGAATTTGTTATTGTCGACAAAAAAAGAATCTCATTTCTTTTTATGTTTCTACTCCTCTATATATTGGGGGGTAAATTACTCAAATGGTCCCCAAATTTGTACGTGATTTACATTTTGGGGCATGAATTAAATTTTTCGTTCAAATGGTCCATCAACTCTATATTAATTACTCAAATGGTCCCACCATCTAATTTTCTGTTAGATTTAACCAAATTTTAGGGTAAATAATGACCAATTTGCCCTCATATTTAACGGAAATATTGACAGAATGTAACGGTGGGACCATTTGAGTAATTAATATAGAGTTGATGGACCATTTGAACGAAAAATTTAATTCATGCCCCAAAATGTAAATCGCGTACAAGTTTGAGGACCATTTGAGTAATTAACCCTATATTGGGATATGGAATCAGACCCTTACTGATCCATTTGCAAAATAAAAAATATAAACCTCTAACAAGATGAAGAATTTGATTTGGGGAAGAATATTGAAACAAAATAACAGAAAGAGAAACAGGTTACGAGGGTGAAGAACTTGATTTGGTGAAGAGAAGATTAGGTTTTGCTTTTAATGTGCGGCGTTACTTTTATGATGCATATTTGAGAACCAAATTTTCATATTTTTTTAGTTGGGGTCTATTGTAATGTGTGATATAGTATGATTACGATCTATATTAGCAGAGCCGGCCCTGGGTAATCTGAGGCCCAGGGCAAAAATCTAAAGTGTGCCCTAAATAATGTATACATTAAAATTATAAATTTTTTATCAACTAATTAATTTTATTAAAATTATAGCATTCATTGTTTTGCAACATGAGCCTTCCCATTTGTTATTGTTTGATGATAATAATTTGAGGAAAAATGTCATCGTGTTCATTCATAGGGAATTTGCAGTTAGTTTCTCCCACATGAAACTATTCTAAAAGTAAATCTGCCATTTTTGCATCATAAACTTTCAATTCATTTTCATTTTCTGCTTATTCTTCCAAATGAATATGAACAATTCATTTGGTAAATCTTTAGATAAATTTTCATGTTTAAACGAGGTAATCCATTACAAAACTCACACAAAATTGATTAAGACCCAAGAAAAATAATCTTTGTTGCTTATCTGGGTCTGCACCTGAAACCCATCTCAATTCTCAATGAATAAGTTCTCAATTGGCGACCTTGAATATGCAAGAATGCCTATATAAAGTGATTATTTGGAAAATAGCAGCAACATAGAGAATAAATAGACAAAGAGAAAGGACTTACAGCTCTGTTGGCTTTTTCTTCTGTCATGGAGAGGAAAGGATAGGGAAAGAGAGAGGCTATGGAGAGGAGAGAGGCTGCAGTGTGACTGAGTGAGGGATGATAGGTACATATATAAGAAAATTGAGACAACAAGAATCTAAACCCTAGTATGGTCTGGCTTTGTTTTGTTTTTGTTTTTTGGAATAGGATTAAAAAACAATATATTTGTTAGCATCTATGGGTTAGCACACGCTTTTGGGAAGGGAGGATTAAACAAAAATGCACGCTTGGTTATTTTTTATTTTTTTTCTTGAGGACTTTTTGTTTTTTTATTTGTTTTGTTCTATATGTATATAATATATGGCTTAACTTGATTTTTTTTTTGTGCCCCTTTCAATTATGGGCCCCGGGCCCAGGCCACAGTTGCCCTCCCCAAGGGCCGGCTCTGTATATTAGATCATTGGTTATTATTGGCAGTCTAGCATACTATGTTAAAACTGTCTAAAAAATTAACATGCAAAATCTTTCGAAAAAAAAGAACATTACATTTACTAGTTAGTAATGTTTCCAAACACATTAACATGTTTTGCATGTTGTCTAATAAGGTTCATAATGTTAATTCTCTCTCGTTTGTTTAGCATAGCAACTATAACAAAAGAATGCCAATTCTCTCTCTTTTGGGAAGTCAAAATGAAAGCCTAGTAATGGAAAACTTGTTGGGCTTGAAAGCTTCAAAAGATTAAACTATATGGGCCTCATAGATAAAATCTGCTGCAATAAAAACCAAGCACTCGATTGTAGAAAGTATGGTGAAGGAAGAAAGGACGGCTAGGAATTATTCAGAAACCTCCTGAAGAAACCCACTGCATAAATACAAAACAAAATCAAAAGTCAAAAGAGAATTGAATGGCATCAGCCTCAATCTCAGTGAGGGCACTGATATCAGCTCAACACAAAGCAAACGCAGCAACGAGATTCCTCACATCTCGGAGCAATACCCATCCACCATCATCACCATATAAATGGACCCAAAACGACACCGCAAGCAATGCTGCTAGTTCTGCTCTTAGACTCGTCCCCCATCTCCATAATCTTCGCCATCATCTTCTTCATCCTCCTCTTTCGATTTGCCGTCTTCTTCTTCTTCCTCGCCCTCCTTTTTCTCCTCTGCTCAGACCTCGTCCACCTCTTCTTCGACATTATCTGCCCCTGATGACCACTCCCCAGGCCGCCCCTGATTCCGTCCAGTCCTCCTCAGCCTCCTCCAAAACGGTGCGTACGTTTCTAGTCTCCACCTCTCCTCTTGCAATTTATGATCAGTTTAGAGTAATGGGTCTCTCTTAATTTATTCTTGTCAATGTAAAAATTTCGATCTTTAGCATTTTTGTTCAGTTTGCAGTGATGGGTCTCTCTTAATTTACGTTTATAAAGTGTATAAAGAATCGGTCGGAAACTTTTTTTTTCCTGACTTTAAAGAAAACCCAGGCACGCTGTCGCCTCCTTCTCTCTCTCTCTCTCACGAGTCGACCACCACCACCAGGCCGCGACGACCCCTTGCCTACCCGCGACCCCCTCGAAAACACCCACGACCCTTTCTCTCTCCGTAATTATCTTTTGCTGCTGTACATGCTTTTTTTTTCCTATATCAATGTAAAATTTTAATCTTTAGCATTTGTTGTTCAGTTTAAACCAATGGGTCTCTCTTAGTTTTATTGTTCTCAATGTTAAATTCTGATCTTTTGCATTTTTTTTTTATCAGTTTAAAAGTAATGGGTCTCTGTTAATTTCTTTTTCTCAATGTAATATTTTTGGTTTTGGGTTTTGGGTGTTCAGGTGAGGCTTGTGGTAAAGGGGAGGGTGCAGGGTGTGTTTTACAGGAACTGGACAATTGAGAACGCAACCCAATTGGGCTTGAAAGGTTGGGTTCGGAACAGAAGAGATGGGTCTGTGGAGACTCTGCTTTCCGGGAACCCTGATGCGGTTCAAGAGATGGAGCAGAGGTGTCGACGAGGTCCTCCATCTGCTGTGGTCACTGGGTTCGAGGTCTTTCCCAGCACTGAGGACCCTGGGGATGGATTTGAGCGCAAACAAACGGTCTGATTCATTATCCATTTCCTGTGTTAGCTAGAATGTAATATGTATAGTCTTATTCAACTCTATACTATAGATTGTCGTTCCAAGTTCTGAATAAGAGGACACATGTGCAAGGTGGTTCTTGTTTAAATAATATACCACCCAATGACTTCGTATTATACATGGGTTTCTACTTTCTGTTTTGTGTTGGCATTTGTTAAGTTGATGAGTATTTTGCCTTTGAAACTTTAAAAGAAGCTCGATGGATGCGGTGACAATCACTGCATTCTTAAGCTAAACCATTTAGACATTCATGTAAGGTTTACAGAGTACAGATCATGGCCACTTGAGAGTTGAGGCTTAAAATTGTTTGGTAAAGTAGAGAAAGTTGCTTGCTAAAGGTATATGATGAGTTACACCACTTTCATGCCTCTTTGGGTTGTTTTGCACCCTTTTAACACTGGCAGAAAGTTGGTCTTCATTCTTGTTCTACATCTCTCTCTAAGGTCGAGTAGGCTGATCCTAGAAAATAAAATTTCCGAACTTATTAGATTAGAAAGTTTTTTGAACTTATTGGCTGCCTTTAAAATTATATGGCTGGGAAGAAGAGTAAGATAGATATTCACTAGGTTGAGTAGACTGATCCTCCCTCAAGCTTTGAACTGCTCCCTGGTTTGCTTGGTTGACAATCCACTGGTTTATGCTCTTTGGAGAAGTCTTAGGCGTTAAGGGGTTATTTAGCTGTCCTAAGTCCTTAGTCAAGGAAGATACGGTTTTCACTGGTTTATCCTTTGCAGAGCTATTGGGCATGCAATTCTCAATAATAAAATATGTAACATGATGCATTATTAAGGATGCAGGTTAGGACTTCAAAACGGATTGGTAAATCACCACACATAATGTAAAAGAGCACAAGTTGATGCATGAATGGATAAAATGTGGATGGACTTAAAGGTGAGACAATCTAATACAGGAATGAGATGTAGCTCTGTGAGCAGCTCATATTGTGTTTTTTAAAGGATTCGCCCAAACCTGAGGGTGTGTATGCATGTTCCGAACTCCTTTAAGGGAAAGCAATTGCTACTTCCATGGATTAAGATTATCAGCGACCCCTGGAGAAGACTTTTGCTTCAATAAGGTAGAGCGTCCCAATGTCCTTCTTTATAGCCAATGTTCTGGACGTAACATACCAGATCTTTCTTCAAATCAGTTGGTATATTAAGCTTGTTTGTTGTGGTTTCTTTAATGACAGTTGTAAGCATGCTCTGATAAGATGTATGTTATTATCTTAACCCCACCTGGTGCTCTTACTAGTTGATTATGGACCGTCACGATAAGAGTTTTGTGGTATGCTGTGGTGATGAGCAAATTATGTTTTGAGTTCTAACCACCACCTACTGAAATAAAAAAGCAATGTTGATGCAAGGAGCTTAGCACTACACATGCACTTGTCAGAGTTGCACTTTTTTGAAGTTTGTCCATTCATTCTCTTCTTCCAAGGTCTCCCTTCATTATTTAGAGTGGATACGCAACCCGGAAGGTTTCTCTGTAAGCTAATGTCAGTTCTGCTTGAGTGGAGATGGCTAGAATGAGAGGCGGTCTTGTAATGCCGAGGCTTGTTAGGACTTGGGAGGATGGTTCCTCAGCTTACGTAGAAAATCAAGTTCGATTCTCGCAGCAATAGCTGGTGGTGGTGGTGATTTGGGGCCATCGTTCGTTTATAACTTTTAGAGAGACTTGAGTGATTGAGACTAGTTTATGGTATGACCTTGACACTATCAACATCGAACCCTTTTCTAGTTGTAATAATTCATGTGCCTCACAGGATTGAATACCAACTTTACGGAGTCAAGAATATGACCTACCAAAAAGAACGAAAGCTCAATCTTAACCTTTCATTGAATCCCATTTCAATAAGTGAGAGAACAATAAGAGATAACAGCGTTAGCCAGTGGGGGACCTGGCTGGATCTCCTTCGTCTGGCGCCCGGTCGAACCCATGCCATCCTTTTTGTCTTGGAAGTCTTGTTTCCCTTTCTTCTCGTCATATCGATATCGATACAGTCATCAAACCCCTCACTCGGTTAGTATGAGGAAATACCTCACCGTCGAGATGTTGTTGATGTACCTCTTGTACTGGTTCTTGTGACTAGTGATATTTTCTATCTGGCTAAAATTTATGAATGAAACCTCCATTTGATAGAAACAAAAAACAAACCCAAAAAGTAAGAATAACCCTCATTGAACATTTTATACAACTTGCACATGGCTGTGCCTGTGTTGCTTTAGTTCCAGTGGCATAATCGATCCTCGATCAGATATGCAATGGCTGGATAAAGAACACTAGGCCTTCTTTCTGAGAGGTACTTTTTGTCCTATGATTCGTATAATTTATAAAGTGCTTCTAGGACCCCAATTATAAGTTATAACAGCCAAAAGAAAGGTACATCAAAGATCCCACTACATTGGACCCCAAAAATGGTAAAAGGGGTGTACTGACATTGATAAGTCGATTAAATTACACATGCATCCGTCCCATCTTAACTTGGCTTTTAGGATTTGGAGACAATGTTGATGGCGAATGAGTCATGGTAAGTGGATTGGTGACAAGTATAACCTGGCAATGTTTTCTTGTCACATCATCCTGTTAATTTAAATCACACATAATAAAATGTGAATTAATTTGATCAATGATTTAGATTTATATTCTTCGATCTCTGATACCATATAAAATATGAATATGATTTGAATACCTTAGATTTTATACAAAAGGCCTCGATTTTATTAGGAGTAGAACCATTTATTATATGAGACAGGTGGTTAAGTTGGGGACAATATCAATATTGCTAGTGGTGGGCCAAGAGTCCGTTCCTCTAAAATCTTAACATATACATACACTATTCTTAAATTGATTGATTGATAAAAGAATATTTTCAAAATGAATTATGCTAACCGTTATACATATGACTGACGTTAACACAACTCTTATTTATGTGAATCTTTACACAAGAGTAAGTCCATGTACATATATTTGCTGCCATACCATGAGTGATTTGTAGTTGCCATCAGCGCAGAGGTTGAACAGGGAAATATGAAGGAGCAGCCAAATGATGAGATAAAGCAGCACATGGAATGACCCCTTCCCGTCCCTTTTGATTAGAAACTTAACCCTCTTCCCCTACCCATTAGGCAGAACCAGATACATTATAGGTCATCCAAAGTAATACCTTTATGATTTTTTAATGCATTCAATTGGAGCATGCAGAGCTGATTATGTATTTTCATACTGAATCCAAAGATAAGGAGTTTCTTCTTTTAACAATTCTACAATTATACAATTTAGAGAAGTACAACAAAAACCCAACTCCAACTATGCTTCATATCCAATGAGATGAGAAAAACGGATTCATAATGGCTCATATTCATTATTAAATCAAAATTAAGTTAATGAAGAATTAAAACATTTGACTTCTTAAATATGATAAAATTTGCGTGATGAGAGAGAGAGATAGATACATAAGGTGCAGTCTCCAATTAGAGCTAGATCTTGTTCTTAAAAAGTCATGGGTTCCACACCTCCAACCCCACATCCCTTACTTATTTTTTGAATTGTATGAGTTTGCTTATCTTTATCCATCACGTGGAAAATGAAACCGCAATTGAGTATGGTGTCATCTTGATATACATTGTCAGTCAATTCCCTATAATAATTGAACATTTTGAGTTTACTAGTTTCCCAAAAGATTCAGATGCTTCAATTTCATCAAATATTCCTGTTGAATCAGTAATTTGAGCCTAATATTACATGTTTAGCAAATATAGAGAGGCATTTTGTTGAGCAAGTTTCTGCTTCTTCTTCCTGAATTCATAATATTGATTTCCCAAATATGTGTACCACAGACGTTATGGCCTACTCATCCAATCACTGGCAATAGTCAAATAAATATAAAATAAAGTGGATGGCGGTTGATCACTTGAACATCGCTTTTACTGCTGCTTGTCTCTAAGACTAAAGACTAAGACTAACTAAGAAACACCAATTCTCTTCTCGCCGACACACCAAGAAACTTTTTACATCCAAACACCACAGTAACTACACAGAAACAAGTGGGTAAAAAAATAATGCAGCCTCCCGCAGCACTAATTTTACCGTAAATTAGGAAAGTAAGTCTTGTGTATTCGTAATGTTCCTATGTAAACTTGTCTTGCACTCCAAGACATTTGGATTTTCTTGTGTACCATGTAGTGTAGAGAAAGTTTTGTATACATGTTATGTAATTGTTTAATGAAAGATCGGCTTAGTGGCTCGGCATATGCTTTTCTCTCATTCTCCTTATTCTTTCATGTTTCCATCTCTCATTATTCTTCAATAATATCTAAGAATTATTGATCGGGAGACTCAGATATTATTATATCTAATAGTGCAAGACAATCATCTGCTTAACTATTTTGTATCAATCAATGTTAACTTATGTGATTTTCATGCCAACTTTGTGTTAGTACGATTTTTTAATCCTTAGGAGATTGACGTACTATTTTTCTCACGATATAGTACTTTAAATTTATGAATCACCGTTAGACTTATTCATTTTGAATATGAATCTCAATTTTGTCTCATAATGTAATATGATAAATAAAAAATCCGTGTGAATTTCGTGTTGATATTTTGTAAAGTTTTGAATGACTGTACAAAATTTTACCGTCAGATCCAAGTCCCAATTCCCATCACAAACTCACAAATCATTAAACAAACTCATCATCATCATGAGTGATGAGATGAGATGAGTACCGCGTGAGGACATTTGGATGCGATGTTGACTCATCAAAACGTTTGCATTAAATGACATGTCGTCCATGGCACCTACATTAGATGCAAAAGGCTCCACAATGAAACAGAAGTTTCCTTCTTTTCCCACTCTGGCTTCCTTCTCAAAAACCCACTATAAAACACACCCTCCACAGAAAATCACCATCACCCATCAAAATAAACAAAACAAGCAAGCTCTTGAGTCCAAGTCCTCAACACACAATAATATGTCTACACTGAAAATCCGATCAAAGAAACCAGACGACATTCGAGGTCTCGTGACGCTGAGGCTGCTCATTCGGAAGCTTGTGCAGAAGGGTCGTCTCTCCATTTTATCAGCCAGAGGCTTTCATTACCACAGTGATTTTGATGAAGCCACAGTGGTGCCAGAAGATGTTAAAGAAGGGCATTTTGCTGTTTTTGCAGTGAAGGGCAACGAGGCAGAGAGGTTTGTGGTGAAATTAGAGTCCTTGCAAAACCCTGAGTTTTTGAGGTTGCTAGAAGAAGCTGAGGAAGAATATGGATTTGAACAGAAGGGGGCTCTTGCTGTTCCTTGCAGGCCAGAGGAGTTGCATAAGATTTTAGAAAACAGGAGGGAGAAGAATAGTAGTAAAAATAATATTAATCTTACAGTTATACAAGGATACTAGCTAAGCTTGCTACCCGAATGAGCCCATTTTCATGTATGATTTATTAGCCATGTAAATTTCTCTGTCTAATTATTTCCTCTGTTATATGTGCTCTTTTTGCACTGGATGTAGACAGATTTCTGCATGGAAAGAATATAAGAAAAATTCATTCTTATATCTTATATCATTTCTTCCTTCTGAGGTAAGCATAGTGGGTTGGGGAATGGGATGACAACAATTAAGTATGATCCGAAAATTATCATATTAGAAGATTTTGTCCTGTTGAAGCAAGAGCTATGCCTATCCAAACTTCCTCTACTTTCAGTTTTTAATTTTTCTGTGCCTGTATGTTGAACCAATACTAAAAGTTTTTTCAATACTTTTTCAACAATGACAAAGTTTAATTTAAATTTAAATGCTTAGAGTTTGAGACGAACATGGGGGCTGAGTCCTGTGGCCGATGTCAGCGGTTCGAGTCCGTTTATCTTCACTTCGGGGCGAAGTGTTGCTATATTTTTCTCTTTGTTCTTTGTCGCATTAATGATCAAATCCTTAAGCGTTAGCACTTCTATTTTCTAGAAAATTATTTTCGCATTTATTTTAGACTCGTATGTCTTGTAGTATGACATTCTCTAATGCGGGATGTGAGAGAACGTTCAAACACTCATGATTTAGGGTTGGGACACTCATCATAATAAGCATCGGAACCCTCACTCTGGCCCGCATTAAAGAATTCTTGATTGTACTAATACAAAAGGAGAGGTGCTCCTAGAAAATACCACACATGTAAACCGACTGGAATATTTTGATTCGGGCAGAAAACCGATTCTTGCCGTGTTTGGCCAGGTAGTACCAACACGTTTGGTGCTTTTTTGGCTTTTCTGAGCAGAGATAGTTGGCAATGGACTAATGATCTGATCATGAGACTTATGACGGTGGCCACCAACCAACTCCTCCGTTAGCAGTTGTTTTCTTTGTTCATAATTATTTCTTTATTAGACAAGGTATATTCCAATTGTTTGGTTAATTTTATATTCACAATTAGGTCTTGGTGGACCCTATTTATTTGGACCTTGAAAGAACTTGCATGTTGGTGCATGCCATGAAAGTCCATTGTCCTTCCCTTGACTTTACATGCCACCTCCACCAACTCAAGAGGCTCAACTTTTGAGATCAACCCATTTGCAAAATGTAAAAATATTATACAGTGAGTAGAGACATGTGGAAAAAATGGAATTAAGCAAAGTCTTGGGGCACCAAAACAATGATGATTGATGACAACCCAACTTGAAAGACATTGACGGAAGTGTCTGAAAAATAGTTGGTCCTGATCGTATGTAATGATGGGTGCATTTTTGCTCACCACTTTAACTATAGGTGTACCCTCACCACCATCCTCAATGTAATGATTGTAACCGAAGTCTGGAAACACTAGATGGATTTATAATTTAAAAGATGAAATGGATTGAAAGTCATTTTTATTGTCAGCCGAAAGTGCAGGATTGCTTCCAAAACTTTGAAGCTATAGCAAACTAAGCTACAATTGAGCTTCAATTTGAGTCTCTTGTGAGAACTATATGGTGAAATATGGTCATATGAATTAGTACGTACACATTATAATTAAGCACATCAGCTTGCCTTTTATATCAAAATATTTTCCAAGTATCAAGCGATATTGTATATGTTTTCTTAAAACAAACCCATGATAAGAATAAACATGGTTATAACTGTGCCTAATTTGCTTGCCACCCACACAAAGTGGGGTTATTTGAACATAGAAACTCAGGTGCACCGTGCACGGCTAACTATTCTTAACCACTTGAGTTACAAACTCCTTGCAAAATTCAAAAGTATTGATAAGATTATGGAATGAACATTATTCTGATTTTCAACACAAGAACAGTCACTGAGAAGTTGCTCATTTAGAACAAGCAATTTAGCATTTTGTTAACCGATGTCATACAAATCTCAACAACATTTACAAAATGGACAGGGTGCAAATGAAGGAGCCATTGTTAAGTAGTCATTGTATTATTTTACCTCAGAGCAATTATCGGAGCCTACAGGTTCTTTCAAGCAGCTAGATATTGCCATTACTGCAGCTTCAATCGCTCCGTCTTCTCCCTGTTCCATTCAATCCAGCAGATACAAGTTACAACCATACTCTTTTTCTTCAGAAAATCTTGTGCAATGCAATCAACCTCATTACAAACATAGATATATCTAAGCAATGATGGAACTTCACCTTCTCTTTCCAGTAGAATATATTTCCATATTTCCCGGCCAAACGGCTCCAAAAGCTACGTGGAACATCGAGATCAATGGAAGCCCCCACGTTGAAGTTCAGTATATTGCCTGCTCAAAGAGAGCAAGAGACCCATCAATACAAATAATCTATGGTAGAGGTAGTACAAAGAAAAGAAGAAAAAACTCATACAATATAAGTTATAACACAAGATTGGTACGCATGAATACATTACCAAAGGTGGGATCAGCAACAAAGACAATAGTTCTATCATCCACTTGCCAGAAATCTTTAATTGCCAAACCTGCAAAACATGGAAATATTGCAAAACCAGGGTTAATTTTATCTTCTCACACATTCAGATTGGTCTCTTAACAATAATTCTAATTTACAATTTGGCAACATAAACATGTTAGACTGTGTGACAAGAGAGCATTTTCTTGCAAAACCTATATAGAAATTAAAAAAAATAAAAGCAAACACTCTGAATGCCAAAGTCTTACAGAACAGTAAGCACACCTGGTGTGTCAGGATAGTTCTGTGCAAGAACCCTCAACTTGAATCCAGTATCTTTCTCTATGTTATCAATCTCTTGGGCTAGTCTTTTCTCCTGAAAATTACCATACATTAATTATAAGCACCTCAGCTTAATTCTTAGATTTCAATTTTGATGTCAATGTTCAAAAGACACTATGATATTATTAATGTCCCATATAATAGATGCAATGCAAGTTTTCCATTTTCAATTTCAACCCAAGAATCCAGGAAAACCATATAAAACCAACAAATAAGCAATAAATAAGAAAACACACCTGACCATCAGAGAGGAAGCCAGCTACATCAATTACAGGACTGAACTCTTTGGGAAGCAATTCTGGCTTGTTCACCCCAACTTTTGCCTCCGCAGGTCCTACTCCTGCAGAAATTTAAAGTCTTTTTCACATTTTCAGCATGTTAATCTGTTATGAAATTGCAGAAAATGAGAGTACTTGCCTGAGAGAGATAATCCGAGCGTGAGAGCCCCTGAGAGCACCAAATTTAAAGACTTGGACCGAAACTCCGAGACCCAGTTGCTCAATTGGGTTGGCTTTTGGGTTGAAGAGAGATGAGAGGACGCAGTGATCAGTGGCGTGAATGGAAGACGTGAGGTTGTTTGGGAAGTGGGAGATGAACATGGAGGATGGAGAAATGCCATTGTTTAGTTCAGCTAGGACCGTGGCAGCTGCAAAGGCTTTTAGGATAATGGAAGACGTGGGTTATTTTCTATTTCTGTTATTTTTTGGGGGTTTTTTTAATTTTCACCAGGGATTCTTTAAAAATCTCCAAAATTCGGCTGTTTTTCTTTACTTTATTTTCTAAAATAATCACAATATTAAAAGAAGTCCCAAATTCCCATTGATAATTTTATAAAAATTTTAACCCACATGGAAAAAGATACATATACAAATATGTACCTCCTAATTTACCAAATTCGTGTGACTTGCACGTGATTGCACGTATTCGAAGTTTATGCTAAACTCATAAAGGAAGTAGGTCGTAAACATTTTCTTCACAACGCAGCAAATAGAACTATAGATTTTTAGATTCCATTTTCTTTAGGGGTACTACGGCTTAATTGTATTTTGGTGACAAATTCCGTGGGATAAGGATTGGTTTCATCAGACAATGAGGTCTCTCTTTGAACCAGACTGCTTGAAAACAGTTGTGACTTAAAATGAGAAAGCTCAAAGCCTCAAGCCTGCTATATTACAGCTTTTATCACAATCTGCTGAAAGCAATTCTAGTTCCCCTTACACTCAATAAACTTGTGTTTGGGAGTTGTTTCACTAACTATAGCTGCAGGCTAAACATCATTAGGAAAATAACCCGTTTCCAAACAGCAATTTGAGCAAACAGCTTCTCAAGACTTGCATTGTCATCGAGCAGAAAGAGATGCTGCATCATGTAGCAGCTCAGCTAGCATTATATCATCTATATCCATCCATTATCCACCCTTTATCAAATTGTTCATCATCTGCATCTCAAATTCTCAATTGCTTAAATTTCAAATTATCCTTGCAATCGAAAAAACCAACCATTTGCAGAAGAAGTAAAAATGATCATATGACACAACTCACTGGCATTCAAAAAGGCATGAAGCCTGATACTGATAAAGGAGAAGATTCTGCTTTAAGCCTTCAATGCAATACATAATAAACATTATAACCTTCAGGCTATGAGAGTTTTAGCTCAGTAAAACTTAAACAAGGCCAATTGAAACAAACAAGTTTACAACTAAGGGAAATAAACAGGCCAGTTGAAATAGTAGGAATCTCTGAGATCCTTGTCCATGTACTGGTTCCACTGCAACAAGAACAAAAAAAAAAAAAGACCAATGGTTTCATCAACAAAAGAACAATATCAAGATTCAAAACCCACAAAAACTCCCAAATGGGTTCTCATTAGAATCAGTGAAATTCTTGAAATTTCAGTTTGCCCAACATTTGAGACACAACCCAACATACCTTAAATTTGTAGGGCTCCCCTTTCTTCATGGCCTTCTTCCAATGATACTGCTCAAAGCACATTGCTTTGTCATGCCAGCTGCAACAATTTTCAAATTGTGAAGAAAATAAAAACAGAATTAAAAAACAGAAACATAAAATAGCAACAAATTCACAAACTGGGTAATTATCAAAACTCAAAAAAGATGACCTACTTGAACTGATTCGAGAGCTGCCACATGTAGGGGTTGACCCAAGTGAGCGCAGAGAAGGCAGCGGACCCGATCCATATATTCACAAAGCGTTCCGGGTCGGCATGTGGGACCCCCGGGTCTCCTCTGTACGCGTTCCCAAAATACTTCTCCATTTCAGTCTCTCTCTGATTTCTTATCCTCCATCTCCAATGAGCACAAAGAACATATTTATACTATCGGTTTTTTATTTGGGCTGGGCCGGGTACACTAAATGGCCCAAAAAATAGGCTCACTAAAGGCCCAGATACCTCTTAATTTAGTGGTAGAATTCTATAAAAGTAAACCCAAGACCCCCCAATTCTCTTCATCGATCTCACTCCTCTCTCTCTCTCTCTCTCTTCGTTCCCAAATCTCCCTTCCGTTTGAATTTTGATACAAACATTGCCAAAGGGGTCTTACCAGGGATTTATCAATTTCTATTTTTTTTTCAAATTCATAAATTCCCTCCATATCCTCAACCTTCTTCACTCTCTCAAACCCTAACCCTACTTGCCTCTCCTTCCTCCTCTAGGGTTTCGCGATATTTCGCTCAATCTGAATCCAAACTCTGCTCGTTTACTTCTGATTCGTGTTCCGGAGTCTTTGAATCGCTGCAAGGCTCCGAGAATTGCGTTTATTTCACTCCAATTTCTAACAACCTCTCGCTGCTTCTCTTTCTGGGTTTTTTCTAGGGTTTCTCAGTGTCAGCTGGGTAGAGTCCTCCTATTTTCTTTCGCTTTTATATGTTTTTGTTTGACTGCCGAGAAAACGAGGGAAAGGGAGGGAAGATGCGCGGGTTTTTGCAGGAACAGGCTCATGGGTCGAATGATTTGAGGGTTCGAGAAAAAGCTGAGTGATATGAGGGTTTGAATATGAGCCTTGAATATGAGCCATGGAGAAGCGGACAGTAGCAGCAGAGTGAATGAACCCAGTAGCGAAGCGCCGAGAAGAGAAGGAGGAGGAGGAGCCGATGAGTTTGGCCGAGCCATATCTACGGTTGCGGTGGCGCAGATATGCGAGAGCGTTGGGTTTCAGAGCTTCAAGGAGTCTGCTCTGGACGCTCTCGCCGACATTGCCATCAGATACCTCCGTGACTTAGGGAAGATGTCAAGCTTTTATGCTAACTTGGCTGGCAGAACCGAATGCAATGTGTTTGATATTATTAGAGGGTTGGAGGATTTGGAGTCACTGCAAGGGTTCTTGGGTGCTGCTGAGGTCAGTCATTGTCTTGCAGGGTCTGGGATAGTGAGAGGCATTGTTGAGTATGTGGGTTCGGCTGAGGAGATCCCATTTGCACAGCCATTGCCTCGGTTTCCGGTGATCAAGCAGCGGAGATTAATTCCGAGTTTCGAGCAAATGGGGGAGGCGCCACAGAGTAAAAATTTGCCCAATTGGTTGCCGGCTTTCCCTGATCCACACACTTACATTCAAACACCAATGTGGAATGAGAGGAAGACCGATCCCCGAGAAGATAAAATTGAGCAGGCTAGGCAGAGGAGGAAGGCTGAGAGGTCTTTGTTGAGTCTGCAGCAGAGGTTGTTGTGCAACGGTGAGGCATCTGGTTCAGGAGGAGTCTCTGTTGCAGTACCATTGGTTAGTGGTGGTGGTAATGATGGAAAGGGATTATTATTACAAGGGAGTGAGAGTAATCCAAGTAATCCAATTAATCCATTCCTTGAACCGCCTATCCAGCCGGGGGAGAAAGATGTATCAGCGTCCGAAGTTGTCTTGCCATCCAAGTTTTTGGATGAAGTGGGGCAAGGGAAGAATGGCGGTTCTTCGGTTTTGGATGCATTTACGCCTGCCATTGAAGCAGTGAAAAATGGGGTGTGGAGTGATGGAGATGATGAGAGGAAGCAGCTTCTTCCAGATACGAGGCCTGCGATTAATTTCAAGTTCAGAAGTGGGAAGAAGTTTCTGGGAGAATCTTCGGATGTGAGGCTGCAAAAGAAGGGTTCTGGGAGACCAGCTTATTGGTTTGGGCGAGATGAGGAGAGGGATGACAAGAAGAGAAGAGCCGAGTTTATTCTTAGACAATCTATGGAAAACCCACAGGAACTCACTCAGTTGTAGATTAATTTTATTGACTGGTTTTCTTCATGGAAGCTCTTAGCACCTAGGGATTTAGCAGTGGGCTATGGAGGCTCAAAGTAGAGGCTGTACTTGTTGTTCTAGTATACTCTAGTTTTAGTCCCACTCTTACAATTTTTTTCAGAGGTATGTGAATGTTTTCTTTCAATTCCATGTTTACCCTTTTTCTCTGTGAACCATTCTTCTAGGATGAAGATTTTATTTTGTTTTCCCCCACCAGCTGATATTTTGTATCAACACATTGAATTCTAATATTGAGATCTCCTTTTGAGCTTGTCCATTTTCTTAACTTTTATTCAAAGAAAAGCCAAAAGGACTACCAAAAAGTATGAATGGATTATAGAGTTTTGAGTCATGATCACATGCTTCTTCCGTGAATTGGAAGGGATTAAATCATATACGAAAACAGCACAAAACAATTCTGACAATTTTCTCAGCCAAAAAGAAAGGAAAAAGAAACAATTTTGCATCCCAGATAACTAGACGGTTTTCATTTCTATGACATTTATGGGAGAAGTGGTCGACTTGAAGACAAAATGATGAGCTGGGATAATCAGCGTTAACAGGACCGTCCACTTAGGAACGGGGAAGGCTAAGTTACCTGTAAATATATTACTAAATTTCATACGCACAAGCAGGCCTAGCTACTATCATGGGTCCACTGGAATTATAAATAGAAAGCTCTCAATCACCTCCAAGTTTAAATTACTTCAAATGACTAGGCCAGGGCAACAACAAAGTCAGCAGCTATCTGGTCAAGGAGCTACATATGTGAAGAGAAAATACAACATAATCCAAGAAAACTAAAACATGTATAGAAACAGAGAATTCATGATTTGCCAAATGCAGAAACAGCAGTGATCTGCCAAATGCTGCCTCTCTCACTAGAGGCCAGAAAAAAAACTGAAAGATGCTCTGCTTGAATACACCTACTTCACTTGATTGAAAAGACCTCAATGTTTCAACTTCATATCCATCTCCACGGGGAACACTCTGGCACGATGGTTGAAGATCATAAAGTCTAGGTTGGCTGGTAGAGAAACGATCCTGCATTCCAAAATAAACTGGATGTCAATAATCCAATCAAGTATCTCGCATATAACATTTTTAAAGTCAAAATAGCTATTATTCCACACTTCTGAATTTCAAGCATATAGACCGTACAGTAAATAGCAACAACTGAGATACCTCACTCATACAATTTTCTCTTACAAGGTTTATACCTAAAAGGAGCACAGATAACTGGCCATAGCTATGATGAAGAGTACACATTAGTCTTCTGACTCGTCTCTATGAATATGCAACAAAACTTGGCCCTCTTTTAGTCTTAATAACATTACAAATTTATTTTATGCAAGGATGACTTAGCTTGAGAACTGATGGAGACAAAATAAGGTCAATCCATATCTGAAAATAACCTTCTACTTCTACAGTATCTTGCTGTGCAGAGAGGGTTACAATATGTTTTCCAATTAATAAACAAACCCAGATAGCTTAAGAAGGTAAGTCCCATATCATGCTCATTTGTAGGTTGCACACTTCTATTTTTTTGTTAAAATTTTATTTTTGATAAGAAACAGAGTCCCATTACTAAAGAGGGCAGCTAAAGATTATGGAAAGACAAAAACTATTTTGCTCTCTCCTGCTTTGTGGTCTCTAAACTCAAGAATGCTAACCCCTATTGTTTCTATCTTCTTACTAATTTCCCTCCCTTAATCCCGTTACGCTTACTTCTACTCAGCTTTCTCTCAATAATTTGATATTTTGTCTCTTTGCAGATAACCCCCATTTGAATACTCGTAACATGTTTCAGTTCTATAACATAATGAAGCATGTCAGTGAACATTACACAATAGCATTCAACAACTTTAGACAGTAGAATGAGATACTAAGTACTGCATCTTTACCTACAGAATATTCCATTTACTTTGTTAAAAAAAAAAGGTTCCTATTCAATTTGTAAGGACCTTTATTCAGAAGGGCATGTGAACAACTAATAATCTTATCAACAACCCCCACTACAAGGAGATATACAATTCAACTCTTAACCTATGTCTAGAACCCAATAATAGAGAAAGGAAAGAATTAAACTCTTTATCTTTCCATTGTTTGGTTATTGATGAAAATAAAGAGGAAAGGAAAATAACTCCAGGTTTTCCTTCTCAAGCTCTCTCTTCAAATGGCGTATAATTTGAAGACAAAGTTGGCTCATAGGAAAATAAAAACAGAAGAAAATAAAAACTTCCGGATTTTTTTTTCTCTTCTCTATTTTCTCTAGCTGACAGAGAACCAACCATAGGGTTAGAATAGAAGTTGCAACTAGCAATGTGCAAATTAGGTATTGACATGGCTGTAACATCTATTCTATCATCAGTCTTTGCCAATTCAAACAATAAAAAAAGAGTTTGAATCAAAACCAGTTACAACTTCGCAAAATTGAGTTTGTAGAAGGCACTGCAAAGCTTAAGTACACAAGCATAACAAAAGTTACTATAAATTTGTTTCAACTTTCAATTGAAAGGGATTGAAAAGAAATCCAATCACACCATGAACAAAACAAATCAGACGTTGAAGAGACAAAATGCACACATACCTATTCTCTTCAGAATGGGGATGTATTGAAAGAAACGTGCCCGGGACAGTAAGAGCTGCCCACATACATAACACTAACCCTAGAAGCAATTCAACAACCACCTGCAATTTCAGTTACCCGTTTAATCACCGAAACACCTAAACAAAATAATACCCATTTTTAGAATTTGCCTGTGTTAAATCTTACATTCAATGGAGGTCCTGAAAACTCTTCCTCCATAATCTTCAACAATCCCCTGTCTGCAACCAAATCAAATCAACCAATCTAAAAAAGGATCCAATTTCAATCACCACAAACCCTAACGTTGTTGACTTTCAAATCCAAATAGATACCTAACTACGTATATACTAATTATCTGGGCTTACATTGAACGGTTGAATAAGCGGCATGGGAGAGAATTACAACTCCAAGGATACCAACCACGAATCCCAAATTCAGAGCCATTTTAGCTCCGATCTCCGTCAGGCTATGGCTCCTGTATCGGCTTCTACGACGTCGTTTGCGATGCAAGCACGAATTGTCGTTATTGGGTATTCGACAGTCCAGACTGAGCTTTTCCCTTCGCTTTGTTGAAGAAGCTGTAATTAAAACTCCAAAAGACTCCAAAGCGGCGTCGTTTAAGTAGTTTTTATTTTTTATTTTTTGGTGAAAGTTTCATAGTATTACAAGGACACTATTTCCTGACACGACATGTCGTTTACTTCTTTGTCATCTCCTCCGCTTTAAGCGGCCACAGCCAGACGCTTCATAGCAGAAGCAGAGTTGGGTGTTGGAGCTCTGAACTCTAATACTTAAACGCAATCACATAACATGGGTCACCTTGTGAATCTACTTCAACTTCAAACAACTCTGTTTTTCAGCAACTCTCCCACATGTTTAAGTATTGCTCTCAAGCCTCACACTTTTGAATATCTCAAAGCAAATGTCCTAACATCCAAGTGTAAGGTAAGGTACTAGCCCACTAGCTAAATTTCAGTTCTATCTTGTTTTGTGTTACTTTTTTTCAATTGGGTTTTGCTCTTTTAGGCCTTTGGAGGAGGAGAAATGGATGCCTTGCCACACTTGCAGACTCTTAGAAAGTTTCCAAGAGGGGAGCTTGTTGCAAAAGTTGTACTGGTCAGATTTGACTCTACCCTTTTGCTTCGGGAACAAGGGGAGGAACACCGATTTCAACCCAGTGCACTCTTCACCATTAAGTATTTGCACCAGTCTGGGGCTAAAGTAGTTCTTGTTAGTGATTGGAGTGTTAAAACTAATCCTAGACTGTTTGTCGCGCAGTCTGTTGCAGGTATATAATGCTTCACACTAATGTTAGTTTTTTCGCTAGCATTTTTGCTATTATGATGCTTCATGACAGTGAAAAAAAAAAAGGCAGATTTATTTAAGCATGAAACATGGGGCTATGATATGACAATTCGACATGTTGAATTGCTGATCATTGTTTATTGCTTGATGGTCTCCACATTTCAGAGTTCTTGTCATCTCTTCTTGAGTACAAAGTTGTTCCAGTACAATGCATTTCTCAAAACGTGGTATCAAAGAGGGAAGGCTTTGAGAAAGGAGATATTCTTCTTCTTGAGAATCTTTCTGAGTTTAGAGGGGAAGTTGCCAATTGTTCAAAATTTTCTCAAGCATTGTCATCAGGAGTGGATATTTTTGTTAATGATTACTTTTCCCGGTCTCATAAGATTCTTGCATCCACCTGCGGAGTCGCTCGCTTCTGCTATGCCAACTTAGCTGGTTTTCACTTTGAGGAGAGCCTATCTCAACTTAGAAGGACTACAGAAAGCAACACAAAACCACATGTAGCAATTGTATGCCTCCACTGCTAGTATATTAGTTCCATTATTTGTGTTTGGTTCCAGTCAAACCAAAAACTTATGGACTCTTAACTTTATTATCTTTGGCAGTGCAGATTGGAGGGGGTAATCTCTTTGATAAAGCAGCTGCTTTGCATTCCTTAGCTTCCCGATGTGATGGGTTAGTCTTTGTTGGAATGATGTCATTTCAAATAATGCATGCCTTAGGGCTACCTGTTCCCTTGAATTTGGTGGAACATGGGGTACTTAAAGAAGCTCTAGATTTAGTCCAGGTTGCACACATTAGAAATGTACAGATCCTATATCCAAGAGACTTTTGGTGCAAGAATGATCATCTTCCAAAGCAATTGGAAATATTTCATGCTCATCGTATTCTGGATGGTGAGCCTGCTTTTGGTTTACCAAAAATATGATGCCCTTTGACTCCTTTTCTTTTCGTGAATGATTAGAACATGTATGAATTGACTAGTCCTTTTGACTGCTTTTTTTGACAATAATATCATTATTTTTCAGTTTCCTATGTTGCAACTGTGTAAACTGAGTGTCATATAATAAATTTTGTGAAATTGGGTTCTCAAAGTCTTTTCCCTGTTTTAGGGTGGGTACCTGTTGATATTGGGCCTGCATCATTTGTCGAAATGAAGTCCATGCTTTCAAGGTGCAAGGTAAATAAAAATACTTTTGAAGTAAGGCAGAAGAAGAATTGTCTTTTGGTTTTCAAATACCATTTTGAATAAATTTGAGGTGCAGTATCAGTTCTTAAGTCTCTATCTTGGTATGTGGGCAATGCATCTTTTTACCGATAGATTTTAGCATAAGAGTGTTATGATACTTTATCTAAGGACTAAATTTAGCATGCTTAATGTAGCCCTCGAAAAGTTTGTTTCATTTTCAACTTTCAACTTTCCAATTTTAGGCTCCATATTCATTATTCTGTTCTTCCACTTATTTATGGTCCTTTATAATCATGCAGTGAAATTTTTAAGGTATATTGTAAAGTTTCAAAGTTAAATTTGGCGAGTATAGTGGTGTAGATGCACTTTGTCTGGTATAACCACTGGGATTAAATTCCACCTTGATGTCATATGTGTTTTCTTTCTTGATCGTAGTCTGTTCTCTTTTGTGTGTTCAAGTACGCATTATTGCTGGCCTTGTGTGGACTCATTGTCAGACCTCCCTGATTTGAATTGCAGAAAGTCACTTGGATTGGTCCAGTGAAATTCCGTACGAGTAACTGCACAAAAGGAGCTTCTAAACTGGCTCAAATGCTTAATCAACTAAGTCAAAGCAACTGCAACATAACTGTTGTTGGGAATAAGGCATGTGAAGCAATGGTGAAGGAATCAAATTCCACCTTTAATTTCACTATGATTAAGGATGCTTCAGTTGTGTGGGAGTTTCTCAAAGGAAGAAAACTTCCAGGGGTCATGGCCTTAGATAGGGTATGATTCATATCTTCTTTCATAATGTGGATTGATGCATCAATCTGACTTCATTCTCATCTAAAGGAGCTCAGAGATCTTAGTGATGTAATTCACTTCAAATTGTAAATATTTTCCAGCATTTCATAACACTATTTAAAAAAATATTTTCAAACTTCTTAAAGTAGTTATCTAGTGCAGGCATACCCTTTTGATATTGATTGGAGTGATGCCTATTCTGATCCAGCTCAACCTTTGGTAGTTGATATTGGAAGTGGTATTGTATTTCACCTTCTTCTCCCTTCCTATGGATTTCTTTTTCCACTTTGAGGTTTCAGTTTGTTACCTTATTGTTCTTCTACATGTATAAGCAAGATATTAAAAAGAGAGAGAGAGAGAGAGAGAGAGAGAGAGAGAGAGAGAGAGAGAGAGAGAGAGAAACATAAGGATTAGGTTCTAAAAGAAGCTAAATTTGATGCAACTGACAAATTTCTGATTGGAATAAACAAATAACAAGGCTTGTTGAGTTGAAACAGTTGTATAATTTCAACATGCCCTTTATGATTTGGTCATGAGATAGTCATAGCAGTTACTGGTTATTTACTGACTCCGAATAATACATGGCAGGTAATGGAATGTTTCTTTTGGGGATGGCCAAAACAAGGAAGGATTTGAATTTTCTTGGTTTGGAGATTAATAAAAAGGTTTCCAGGATGTGGAAATTTTGTATTCTTTTTGCCTATTCTTATCCTTTATTACTGACAGTTTTACAGCTTTTTTCAGCTTGTAAAACGTTGCCTGGACTATGTTCACTGGTGTGGGATAAGAAATGGGTAAGGGTTGTAGCCTTGGTGCTGCCAAAAAATTATGGCCTTGTGAATTTGCTTGTCTAACTGACTTTTGCATGAACTTTAATGACCTGTGTCTGCAATGTGCATGTCTGGGTTGCTTGTGTCACATAAAATTGTGTGTTTAATGTTTGTAGTTAAAACTTGAATGGATCCAGTCTGTATGTGTGTACGCTCGCACGTGTGTGTTTGAATTTGGGGTTGGAGGATAGGAAACTATGATGTTTTCCATTTATAGAATTTGGTGTGTTTAACATTATAGGTCCAGCTTCATCATCTTACATATATTTGTCTTGCTTTTGTCTACTTTAGGTACTTCATCACAACAAATGCTACTTCAACATTCCGATCCATTATTTCTAGTTACCCCGGAAAGCTAGTGCTTGTTTCGATACAGGTTGGGATTGCAACTCTATGTCTCTTTTCAACTTGAAACATCTGCTTCTTTTATCAAGTGACTATCCATGTCAATGTGCGTGTTAGAGTTAGCAATATATAATCTGTTAAACTTTAAGAACCTACAAAATGATAGCCCTTTATGCATTATGAAAGACATGCTAAACCGAACTTTTTTCATTTCTTCCTTTCTTTAAAGGAATGTTATGTGATTCATATGTTTCATTATCCGCTCTTAAATTATTTGATAACTTCTAAGTAATTGCCTTGTATAGAACAACCTGATGCCACATTTTCTCATTATAAGTTGAGAAAGATATGGTTCTCTGTTAAAAAAAAAAGGGTACTATGTTAAGTTCTCTATCACTTTACTTGAAAATGACATGGAAAGTAGGGCAGTATATTTGATGTAATGGAAAATTAAATGCATTTTCTTGTCCTTATAGTTTCATCAGTCTTGCATTCAATGCTTAGGTTTATTTTTATCAATAATTAATTGGGATGTTTTTCCCCATTTAGTGCCCAAATCCTGATTTCAACGAACCAGATCATAGATGGAGTATGCTGCAAAGGTCATTAGTCGAAGCAGTTGCTGATCTGCTTGCAGCTAATGGAAAGGTAAAACTATTTTGCAGCTCCACTTCCATACGGAGCTCCATTTTAACTCTCTAGTTAACTTTCTTTCCCCCCTTCTTCACCTTTATTTCCATCACTGCAAGTAATGACACCATATACTCCATGATTTATTCGTAAACTTAAGACTACACAACTAGAAAATCAATGTAGATCAGCTGCACCTGCATGACAGGGATTTGTCAGTTTATTTGCTAATTTCTGTTATATTTACTAGGTCTTTCTGCAATCTGACATAGAGGCTGTCTCTCTGAGAATGAAAGAACAGTTTCAGAGATATGGCAAGGGTAAACTTACTGCGGTGCATGAACAAAGTTTTGCCATAACTAATAGAGGGTGGCTTAAGGACAACCCATTTGGAGTTCGATCAGACTGGGAACAACATGTCTTAGCTCGTGGGGACCCTATGTACAGATTAATGCTTTGTAAATCAACCACTACTGAATAAAGTTGTTGCAGTTGCCAGTGGAAGTAAATAGGACATCTCACTTTGCAGTGGTCTAGGGTCCTTTCTTGGTTCTGTTTCTCCAAGCAAATTATCCTTCAGTGGTGA
This sequence comes from Prunus avium, assembly GCF_965620075.1. NCBI lineage: Eukaryota > Viridiplantae > Streptophyta > Magnoliopsida > Rosales > Rosaceae > Prunus > Prunus avium. The sequence goes on along the minus strand of NC_142289.1, from coordinate 8,639,516 downwards.
TTGATGTGGGCTGCTGCTTTTGTGATCTTACCAAATTATAAATTGGTAGACTAGTTCCAGATGGATGGAAATCTTTACTTATGGTGGTATGCCAGCAACAAATAGTGCAACTGCTCTAAAACAAAGGATGGTGGTGGGATGAATGGATACAATGTGTAGCACATACAGTATCGAAAGAATGAGAGGAACAGAATATGTTTTGAGAACGTTACGAAAGGTTATGGTGTCTGTAAAACAAAGGAACCATAGAACAAGCTTCAACTGTAGCCATCTGAAGTTGCTTTGTGTATCATTTTGATCCTTATTACGACTGTTGTAATCATTGTCACTTGTTTGTAACAATTTTGGATGTAAATTCTGTTTTTACCATATAAATACGCGAGTTTCAGGAAAACATTGTTTCTCTTGACGTAACCATTCAATTACCTCTTGTGTTGTTGTTCTACTGCCTCATAAGGGACCGGCTTTAAACTTATAAGAAGATGAGGCCTCCTCGGCAAGGTTCTCTTAAACAAGGCTAAATGGCTAAATGGCTAAATGGCTAAATGGAGCCCTGTTTGACATAATTGTAGCCTGGCCTTTTCTCTAGTGTGAGATTATTCCCTTTGTCTCTTTGCCTTTCTCTTTCTTTGACATTTCCTGTTCTCTACTCTAAATCTAATGCGCACACATGGTTGAAAAGGTTCTTTAAAAGTAAATTATGCTTCCTTCTTTATGCGATGCTACCATGATTGATCACCTGCATTGCATGTGGACAAGTCCACTGTTGGACTTCTTTATTGTTTGGTCTTTAGGGTTGCGTTCATGATGGAGAGTTAATTAATCACTTCGTCAAAATATGCATTGGTTCATAAAGTTATATAAGTGTAGCGGTATTTTTCTTTTCAATGTTGAAAGTATGGGACATATATGCCAAGTTAGGTTTCTTTGTGTCTTTGTGATGAGGAATATAACAGTAATAGTAAATAATTTTTCTTTTCAATGTTGAAAGTATGGGACATATATGCCAAATTAGGTTCCTTTGTGTCTTTGTGATGAGGAATACAACAATAATAGTAAATAATTTTTCTTTTACATACCCTATGGAAAATGTAGGCTTTGCATTAGCATTGGAAAGTTTGGGAAATAAGACGTCAATTCGAATTCATCACACATGCTACTCATAGTAGTGAATGCATAGTTTGGGAAATGAGACTTCAAATCGAATTCATCACACATGTTCAAAGTGAATGGTTTGATTGTTAGAAGGGAAAGAAAAATATTAATGGCATATCATTCATGATTTTGATATATTGGGAGCAAAGAATCCAAATTAAACATTGACATGTATTTCATCCATGAGATTGATCTATACTTTCTTCATATAATTAATTCAGAGTTAGTTACCCATGTTAGGTGCAAGAGTAATATTTTGTACATTGATTGTATCAGTATTATTTGTGCCAGAAACATTATTTACATTGTATTTCAACTCATCATTTACGGCCGATATAACTTTCTCATAAAATCAAATAAAGTATAAAAATCAAATCTTAGGTTTGTTGGATGTTTGATAACAACCTCAATCATATCTTTATCATAACGATAGTGTCGATCATTGATATCATAACAGTCGTTGTTTATGTTTTATCGTATCTAATATCTATATGATCCATTAGATTGTTAAAATAAAAACACCAACTTTTTTTTTCCTTTTTTAATTAGAAGTAATAAAAGCATCAACAAAATTAGTCTACCTTCTACTATTCCTAAAAATTTAGGTCTTCATAGAATCACTTGAAAAGTTGTAAAAAATTAGGTCATGTTGAGTACCTCTATGTCCAAGTCCTTGCAAAATAAGAAAAAAAACCCGTTCTCTTTGTGATATGATTCCAATATGCCAATAATCCTTATTTTTCGTCCTTTCCAGTGAATTAACTAATAACGCTTTTTTTCTCAAAGTAAAATTCGTTCCTTTTTCGAACTGTAGACGTCTGTCGGAAGATTCTATCCGGTTTTTGTTCGCATTTCTTCAATCTCAGGAGCTCGTCCGTTCGATTTTAGGGTTTTCTGGGTTCTTCGAAATTTCTATCAGGTAATTTATGAGTACGAATTCTCCAGATTCATTGATTTACGTGGTTGACAGAGCATAAGTTGATTGATTATTTGTTTGTGTAGTTCGAAACCCTAGCCGTCGTTTGGCTGCTGGGAAAGTTGAAGAAATTACGTTTAGGGTTTTTTTTTTCAATATTTCTTTTGTACTTCTGTGGATTTTTTTGATAGGAAAAGGCTAATTTTAACTCTACATATCGAGGAAAAAAAAAGTTTTCTGAGGTAGAGTTCAGTTGAGGAGTTATGATTTGGATCTAAATTCTTGAAGAGTATATTCTCCATGTCTATTGTTGTTTTCTGGCATTTTTTTAGCTACTGATTACAGTTCTCTTGTATTTTTTATTTTGATTACTGGAGTTCAATTTCTTGCTTAACTTTAACTGAATTAGATTGTTTTTTTGTAAGCCAATGTAGGTTCTGTTTGCCAAACTGGATGCTAATATGATAATGGATTTGTTAGCATGAGCATGATTTGATATTACTATTTGCCCGGTTTGGGTTGCTATATACACTTCGGGTCTGCAAATACAAATTCCTTATTCATGTGAATAGTTTGATCACATTTGTGAGCTTCAGTGCCGTTTGATGGAGTGCTTTTTTGTGAACTTACTTTCCAATCATTCTAATGGAAAATTTTACCCAATCAAGGGAAATATGAAAATTTAGATCTGTTATGTAAATGAACTCCAAAATGCAATCGTTTAACATTATGAAGTATCTGGAGAAACTGAATTTGGGGTGCATGAATGCGCATCTTTTGGTGCATGTGAATGTGTGAACACACTGATTTGGTTGTTGCCTCCTACTAATTTAACTTTGTGTCAATTTACTGCATTGCTTTTTCCATGCTAAGCTTAAATCCTCTTGTTACAATTAACAGTCCGGTTTGCACCAAGTTAGAGGTCAAACAAAGTATTGCTTGAAACCCGGAAGCTGAGAGCATGAGCATATAGGTTATGCATTCAACATGCAGATAGGGTCAACAGTCATCGTGAACTCCGAGGCACATCCTCATCAGGGGGGTTTCTTTGTTCAGGATGGAGGTCCAGGTTTAGCTCCATCCACCTCAAATCACGTTGCACTGCAGCAGCCTGGTATACTTTATGCGATCAATTCATATCTCACTTACTTATTATGGGCTTCCTTCTGATTATGTTACCTTCCAAAGTACAAATTTCCACCTTCTAATTGTTGTGAATTTGCAGTGAAAAAACCAACCCGGCAATGGGCTGCTTGGACACACCAAGAGGAGGAAAGTTTCTTTGCCGCTTTACGACAAGTTGGCAAGGCATGCTCCTGTCCTTGGTTTTTTTGGTAATTAAATATTTTACACATAAAAATCCCTAACTGTGCTATACTTTGCAGAATTTTGAAAAGATAACTTGTCGTGTACAAAGTAAAAACAAGGATCAGGTATTTTCTAGAACAATTACTTTTGGCTCTTTCCATTCAGTGGTTGATTGATTCTCCTGTCAACATCTTGATTTTGATTTTCTTTCTCTTTTCCCTTCATGGTTTCCAGGTCAGACATTATTATTATCGTCTTGTGAGGCGTATGAACAAGCTGCTGGGTCCAGGATTATATTTGGATTCCAAAAATTCTAAAGATACTAATGCTGCTATGCTTCGATGGTAAGATTAGTTATCAATCAGTTTTTTCATTTTTCTTACCTTTGGAGATCCTCTAAAAAGATTGCAGCCTGGAGTTGGATCTTAGTTTTTAACAGTTACTGTTGGGAGCATTTGACCCAATATCTATTGTAGAGAATCTGTTGTTGATAATATGGCTTAAAGACATCATGATTTTTTTGTCTAAATTGTCTTTTTAAATAGAAATACAAATGCACAGAGAATTATATGTTTTGTGTGACTTTATTGCAGGTGGTCGTTGCTGGAAAAATATAGCTGCAAAGCATCAAAGCTTCACTTGAAGCCCCGAAGATTTAAGATCTTTATAGAAGCATTGGTTAGTAAAAACATTAATTTTAATCCAGGACTATGTTCCTATACATGTGTGTGTGTGTGTGTAATATATATATTTGTTGGATAAACCAATGATTTTTCGTTTATTTGATAGAGTAGAATTTTACTGACCAATAATAGCCATGATATACCATTGCCTCTCAACTCATCACATGCCATGTGTTATGCTTGGAGTGGTAAAGGTGCACCATGGTTAATGTAGTTGAGCAAAAGTGCACTATGTCTGATATTGATATATTACACTGGTCATGGACTTACTGTCATGTTTTTTGCATAAAGGAACACCAACTCCTGAAAGACCGGAAGAAGAGTGTTAGGAAACGGCCTTCTCAGGGGGAAAACTGCCCTCCTAATGCTCCAAGCACACTTTCCAATCAGAATAGACCATCAGGACATGATAATCGCACAGTTAAACTGGTTCTTGTTGACAGTCACAATATTCAGAAATTAGGACCTGGAAAAGCGTCATTAAAGCGCAATGTAAATATAGGTGTTAATCGTAGCAACAAAGGAGACTCAAGTACCATGAAACCTGCTAGACAACGACGAAAACCAGGTGATTCTTTTTGTTAGTCTACCCACTTTTGCATAGTCTATCCTTTACAGAAGCTAGGGTATGTGGTCCTTATATTCTAATTTCATCCCATTGACAATCTTCTCATGTAAAGTTTAGAATTTAATTGCTAGTTGCTGATTTGTCTCAGCTGTGTAAATTGGCATCTAAGTTCAGTGTGCTTTTCTTCTTTATATATGTTCTTTAAGTGAACTGGTGTAAGAATGAGCATAGATATCTGATGTCAGATTTGCATGATTCTAGCAACCACTTAATACAGCAGGGAATATTTGAATGCATTTGGACTTCAGAGTTTTACCCTGATTAAATTTTTATATAAATTGCTTGTCTTTGGATGGTTGAAATTACTCTAGGTTTATTAACTTTAAGTCTTTCAAACCTAACTTGCGCCTTTGTGAAGTCACATTGCTGTTCTTGCCTCCTTCAAACATAGCCTCTGATTTTATTCTTCGTGTTTTCTTTTCCTGTGACTAAATTGCGTTACTTGTCTTCCTAATAATTAAAATAAATTATTTGAAGGTTTCACTTAATTTGTTTTTTCCCGTGTTGGCTATGGTGAACTATCACTTCTCGTTCCAGGTACAATTGGTGGCATCAGCTGCATTTTGGTAGATTACTAATGAAAATAAGTAGCAGTACCTGATTTTCAAAAGAAACTAGTCAACATATTCACCAGGATGAAAATATCAGCGATGTATCTCCGATAACCCCGACACCAGACAAATAACCTGGAAATTTGTCTTTAGTTTTGAAAGTAATTATAGGTCCCAGCCACTGAATCAATGTCAAAAACCAAGCTCTAATACTTAGTAGCTTCTCCTTTCTTCTCTTCTCAGTCATTTCGGCAATCTTTGGCTCTTCCTCTCCTCTCTCTGGTTGCTCGGTTTCTTGTGTGTTTGATTTTATTTTTCACCTAATCTTCTGTCTCTCATTTCCTTTATCATTAAGTCTGATTCTTGTAATATAATGTTGGGTTGGGTTATGTTTTAATAATGTTGTCTTTGTTGTGTTAAGTCTAATTGTATTTATTTTCAGGATTTTCACACGTACATTTCATCATATGCATATCTTATACTTGGTACATTTTGAATTTTATTAGTTCAATACATTCATTGATAATGTGCTTAATATCTATGAAAGTTTCACTTCAAAATTCTGTGTTTTAAAGCAATTATCTGTCTTTTTTGTTGATTTTCCACGATACCTAAAACGACATTTATATATCCCCCGAAATATCCGTAAATTGAAGGCCCGATTATATCTGTATCGCCGATGTTTTCATCCCTGAATTCACGTATTCTCAATGCTAGTGCCGCTTTCAGGAAATTTGGTATTGGTCTGGTTGCTAATGTATTATTAGCAGGTGCTCTCTCGTCAGCAGCATATAAAAAGTGGGAAAAGGCTGCAATTGCTGGGGTTTCTTTGGTTGCTGATGCTGCTGAGCACCTAGAGCGGGCAATAACTGATAAAGAAGTTGAGCAAGACAGAAGTGCTGCAGGTGAATCATTTCCTTGCCAGTTCTTGGTTATTTTTTCTTGAGTGGATTAGACTCAAGCCAGTTGGGGAAAATTTATTAATGCCATGGTTCTTTCCATTTTAATTTTCAGGGCAAAGTAGCACTGTTCCTGTTGGAAAAGTTCTGCCACCTATGCCCGCTTTCGTACAAAATATTGATACAGAGAGCGGCACAAACAATTGTATGAAACTTAAGCTCCAGTTGTTCCCAATTGACGATGGTACTAGAAGAGCCTTGGAAAATGTGAGCATTGTCATAACTTATATTTTCAAATTTGTTTTGAAATAAAGTTTTATCACCTGAACACTTTTCAGAGTGTGATCAAAATTTGGGTTATTATGGTTTCACAGGATAAACATAATCCATACTTGGAACTCACTCTTAGTACTCGGAAAAAGATATCATCAGTTTTGGATCATCTAAATCGCAAATGGGGAAATTCGAATGTAGCATCAGGAGAGCTAACCCTGTTCCATTACAGTGTCCAGAGGGATAACCTGATGGGTTATCCTAGATGGACGCAAGACTCAATTGTCAGTGCGGCAGATGTATATGCAACGATTGGATGCCCTCCAGTTTTCCGTTTAAGGTTCCTACTTCTTTTCAACTCAAATATAATGTCACACACTATATTAGTAAATATCATAAAACGAGTCGCAATATTTCCCTGCAGGTATGGTTGGTTCTCCAATACTGAGCTTGGGTCTGTTGGATTGCAAACACCTGTAGCATCTTGCAGCAATCAAGGTGAGCATGATATTAATGAAGAGAAGAGGAAGGAGCAGATTGTGGATTCAGTGCCTTTATCTCCTCTATCAACTGATAATCAGTCTGCCGATATCCATAAGGATCACTCAACTTCAACGAACAATAGTTGTGTTCTCTCTGCACTGGCTTATCAACATTCTCAACCCCAACTACCCGAACGTGGTAAACCACGGTATAACCATTCTCTTGGTTTGACTTCAGCTGATGAGCCCAATGAGATAAATGGCTACATCTGCGCAAGTCCAAACAATAACTTTGTGGGGGACCCTACGGAAATAACGTCATGGCATAAAAAGGAGGCTGGTGATCAGAGTACCTCAAGACATCGGGGAGATGTGGTAAATGTCCTTTCTCTGCTCCATGCTTTTAATGTTATTAAACTGTCAGCCCACAGGTATGAATGTTTGCATATTTTTAACTAGGCCCCAACAGAGGAACTTGCAATTTGCTTTCTGTACTAACTGTTCCAATCACATATCATTGTCTTATCTACCCATCTTACTTGTACATTAGATGTTTCTCAATATGACTGTCTCCTGTTGTTTCTTGGATTAAGCAAGATATTTTTTTTTCTTTTTTGTTTTGGTTGTGTATTAAAATCAATGCTTACCCTTTTTGTCCTCCTCGACTTACATTTTCTTTCTGGAATCTTTTGAATGTGACAATTGCCTTGTTCCTTATTTTAAGAATTTTTTACAGCTTGGCTAAATTAGTCTAATGAACAGAGAATGTTTTACTTGCGTAACAATCTGCTTTATGCCACCCCCACCCCTGTGGAAAATAATAATAAAAGAAACTTTTTACCGTCATGGCAACTAATCAGATCTCGACTGTGTTCATAAGAAAGATGTGGATAACTTTACCTCTATTTTTCAAGAACAATTGCAAAATGGAAGGAATAATGTGTGGATGTCTTTCTTTATGTACTTGTATTAGTGGGAATCTTATTTTCTAACCCATGGAGGAAATTGTGCTGTAAATGCTTTACATATTTTCTGGTTTACTATTGTGCTATTTCTCTGAACATTAATTTGTGTGTATAATAATAGGATGACCTGAGATCAATTACTGGCACTGCACTATCAGCCGGGGTGTGGGCGGATAGCCTAACCAACATAAGCATGGGAGATCTACTTTCAGGAGTATCTCATGATTTAGATACTAACTGCATCGATCCACCTGTTGCTGAAGGCTCCCAATGCCTTCAGCAGATCCCATTTAGCTGTGATTCGTTTGATGCTGTGATTGCTGCTCATATTTCTAGACAGAACAAGATGGGATGCCAACCTACTATGGAATGTCATGTATCTTCCATCTGGGATGCTGAAGAAACATGTGATGCTTTCTCATTTCAAAAGAATTCTGTTTTCTGTCAAGAGGTTTCCAGTTTATCTGCTGTTGCTACTCCAGGGGCCTGCAAACAAACAGCTATTGCAAGCTCAGCGGGCTCTGATTGCATGGTTGAGGTATCATTTCACAATATATATTTTTTTTATTGAAGCACTCATGTGACTGAGAAATAGGAATAGTCGCTTACGTTGTCAAAATGCTTGTAATAATATAAGTTTCCTGCAGGAGATACCTGTAGAGAGGCCCATTGATGATCCCCCTCAAGGAGGTCCTATAGATGACTGTCAGTCTGATCCACATATCCTTGAGAGTTCAGTAAAAGATTTCAACGCGTTAACAGATATATACTGGGTATGTTTCTTTTTCAGCATTTTATGTTTTGAAAGTTGAATCTCCATGACCTTCATATGGCTTGCTGGGTCCTGCTGAAATCTGCTCCTGTTGTTTCATCTAGGAAGCAGGGTCATTTAAACTTTTATGTAACAAGTTCGTTTATAGGTTCCTTGACATCCTTTTTAATGGAGCTAATGGAATTATAAATATATTTTTGTATAACAAGGAATTATAAATCTTTTTATTGGGAATTGTGAGTTAACAATATATTTGTTTATTTTCAGCAATTTTTTGTGGATACTTCTGATTTTTATGTTCCTTTCTTTACAGCCTGAATCTTTAGGACCATTAGATTTGGAGATGCCATCTTCTAAATACCGTAGTGAAGATTTTGTTCTGAGTGATAGTCTTAGTGGGTTGAACCGCCTTATTGCCAGCAGTCTTGATGCATTTCAAAATTGCTCCTTTTTTGGGGCGAACAAGAGAGAACCAACAGCATCAGTTGAAGCTCGAGAAACGGCATCCTTTTCAGATTTTAAAATTGGCAATGGAATTTGAGATCTGCCAAATGTTGGGGCTTCAATTGTAGTACAGTGACTATAACATTTTCCTAATGGCGGGGCTTCAATGGGAGTTCAGTGACTATAACATTTTCTCAGTTTAGCTCTGACGTGAGGATTGCATGCCAAAGGTGCCCCTGCGAGCCCAAACGGAATTCGAGCTTTCGTGTGTACAATTCTCTGATCAAAGGTTTTAATTTGTACAAATGTAGACAAATTGTATTTCGGCATTTTATTTGTTACTTATTTTGTAAATTGTGTATTCCAGAGCTGATGTATGACCTCTGCAACCTGACCAGATAAATCGGGTTTCAGATACCCTGATGTTGTCGAGTTATTTGTACATTCTTTCTTCCTCAATGTTTATTCTGTTTATGCTGTCGATTTTGTTGACTGTCAATTTGTGTTTGTTGACCGAACCAAGAAAAATGGTCACATTGGATTCTATGATAATTTGGATTATTTGTTAATTGAGACTTGAGAGGTTGTTTTAAATGTCCTGACTAGGTGAAAAATGACATGACTAAAGTCACAGGGAGATGAAGTGCAACAACATAAGGGGTCGTTTGGCACGGCGGACTGTCATGGACTGCACTAAATCCTAGGACTATCTCGGATTAATTCGGATTGGCCTAAGCTGGATTAAGTCCTGACCTACGTTTGGTGCTGCGTCGGACTAAGAAGCTGGATTGTAAAAATAGTGAAGACCTATGTTTGGTGTTGTGTCGGACTAAAAAATAATTATTTTAATATTTAATTTTAATTAAAAATAAATAAAATTCTAATATTTAATTTTAATTAAAGATTGCTAAAACTATCTTATCTCTTCTTCTTCTTTTTTTCTCTTTTTTCTCCTTTTCTTCTTCCTCTCCTTCCCAGCCCGTTTCTTTCTCTTTTTTTTTAATTTATTTTACCTTTCTTCCTTTCTTCCTCTCTTCTTCTTCCTTCCGAGGCCATACCCCCCCCCCCCCCCCCTTTTTTTTTTTTTCCTTTCTTCCTCTCTTCTTCTTCCTTCCTTCTTAATCAAACTGTCTAGATTGAAAGCTGTAACCTTTATTGAGAGAGAAAGAGAGAGTAGTCAAGGATTTTAGGTGAGAAAAAGCGCAGAAAGAGAGAGAGACAGAGGCTGAAAATTCAATACCAGCTATTTATTCCATAAGTTCAACTTGATGGCTTCTATGTCATTTACTAGAAGAATCCTTTAATGGGTACCAATTAATTTTTATAATTTTTGTCAAACCACTTCAAGACTGGGAATTCATGACTTCCTTCTCTGAGTCTCATACAAGAAAGCCCACATCTCCGTTAATGGTGTCTCCCTTTGCAGTTTTCTTGATCATGGTGGATGATTTCTTGGAAGGTTCAATTGGGTTTGACAGTGGTTGTTGAATTTGGGTTCAATTGGGTTGTGGTTCCATTGGGTTTGAATTGGTGGTGGTTGATTCGAGTGACTGAGTTTGAATTGGTGGTGGTTGGTTCGAGTGACTGGGTTTGACGATGGTCTGTGGTGATTCTGGTGGTTTGGCTGGGTCTATAGTGGTTATAGTTCTAGGTGAAGAAGAAGAAGCTGGTTATTGTCGGACTCGCATTCTCTGTTTAGCGAAATCGCTATTTTGCGAACCGATTTTGAGGCTCACTAAATTGGAAGAGCTAGTGAGGCTTTTTGTTTACTGTTGGGCTCCACAATCCCATTTAAATTAGTCCCCTTTCAAACCAAACATGGGTTTCAGGTACAATATAGCACAGTCCTATCTAGTGAGCCCTACCAAACATGCCCTGGAATTGTGGAAGCATGAAAACCCTAATGTGCTAATGCATCAGAGAAAATGAAAGTATTATTGGAAAATATGTACGTGTATAATACGAGTATTAAATGAGAGAATGTTAAATTCTTTATACGGGTATTAACTTTGGAAAATTAAAAAATCAAAAGGATACAATAGAGACTCTGGTAATGGCCTAATAGTAATGGATAATGCTCTAAACTATCAATAAACGAAAATCAAGGAAAAAAGAAAAAGAAAAAAGGACCTAAGTATAGCCACGCCGCTGTACTACTTAAATATAATATTTAACGAGTATAGCCGCGCGGCTATACTATTAATTATATTAAAAAAAAGACCCGCCTAGCGATTGGGCGCCCAAATCTTCTCTTTTCCCTAGCGTAATTCCAAGGCCTCTTTCTATCTACAAATCTATCTTGTTCTACACCAAGGATTTTGATATTCTTAAGTCCCAAGTACACTGACATCATCTTCACCGTATAGTTTAATAATTTTTAATATAATTTATTTAAAATGTTAATATAATTTTTTTTTATTCAATAATATATGAAAATTATGCGTATATTACTTGAATTTTGCGTGTATTATTCAAAATTTCGTAAAAACATGTGTATTAAACATGAAAAATGCGTACGTACATGTACAATATGTGTATTGTATGTTTTCTTTTTAAAAAACTTGTCTTCTACAAAGTCTTTAAGACGTGTATGGAAAATGAAGGTATCATTGAAAAATATGTATGTATATAATACGAGTATTCACTACAAGAAAAAACCTTTTAAGCGACCAAATTTTTGGCGACCAACGCAACTTCAGTCGCCCAATAGTGTTATTAGCCAGGACATTTTGTAAATCCGTCGCCAAAAGTTTTGTGAGATTTAGGCATGGGTTAAGACTTCAACCAACCAACCAACCATAAGGTGTGGTGCGGTCGGCAAACTACCACCTACAGTTGGTGAGCTACCTGGTGTCTCAATGACAAGGGTTCGAAACCAGTTTGAAGCATTTTGTAGCCATGGTCAAGCCAAACCCTGAGCAGGGATTAATCCCACCCTTCGGGTGTGGGGACACCTCGTACTATTTACAAAATTAAAAAAAAGACTTCAACCAACCGATTGGCGACAAAATCTTTTCAAACGGTGACTAAAATATTTCGACGTTGTTCAATGAATTTGCTACCAAATGCAATTTTGGTTGCCCCATTTTCAATTTTGGTAGGGGGATTTTAGTCACTTTTTGTTTGGAAAGGATTTTGAGGAATTGAGAAGCACCATTGCGTAGAGCTCGTCGAAACGAATCCGTAGACAGGTGGCATACTCAATTTCAATTTAAAATGGAGGAGTTATGATCTACGGAAATGTAGTGGCACAATCATAATTTTTGCAAAGTCAAATTTTTAAAAAACTGTTCAGCTCCTTTCTCTCTCATTTTTCTCTCTCTTGTCTCTCGACTCTCGTATCTCTCTCTTCGCGCAAACCGGCCAGCCACTTTGGCCAGCGATTTTTGTCAACTCTGGTTACCGTTTTAGGCGAGGCCGATCCCAAAATCTTCATCTTGATGTCCTTTTTGGAGCTCGAAAACCCAAGAATTTTGGACTGGAACGACGTGAAGTTTCGACTGAAACTTTCATCGTTGCCGTCAACATTTCTGGTTGCCTCAGGCAGCGCCACCACATGGATCATGTTCGTCTCCTCTCCCTCTTGCTTTCCTATAGGTTTCACAACCTCGTGGTTGGCCATAGAGGCTGGCTTGAGCTTGAAAAGCTCTGAAAAATGCCACTTTTTGGCCGCGATTCACCTAGTTCCGACCACTTTTTGGCCGGGGTCTGAAAACGAAAAATGATCCCATAGGTGTTCTAGTTCTATGGTAGGAAGATTGGTTGGTGGTTTGAAGATTTTCCGTAGCCGGAAAATCTCTCAATCTACCCATCGATGTCGGCCTGCACGGCCCATAAAATTTTGGCCCATCGAGTAAAAGCTCGACTGGCATGTAAAAGCCCAATGCATAAACTAAAGTCTCCTACGTGAAAACCGAAGAAAGGATGTCCAGAGTGCCAAACTAAAGTCTCCTGCGTGAAAACCCATTAAACGAGAAAATGCTAAATTCTTTATACGGATAATAACTTTAAAAAAGTAAAAAAATCAAAAGGGGACAATAGAGACTTGGCTAATGGCCTAATAATAATGGATAACTCTCTAAACTACTTTTATTAAAAAACGAAAATGCATTCTGCAACTCACCGATCGGCTATACCATTTCTTTTTAAAAAAATCGTGGTATAGCCAAGCGGCTATACTATCTAAATACATTATATTTAAAAGGTACAGCCGATTGGCTATACTATTTAATTTTTAAAAAAAAATTTAAAAAAGGACCCTCCTAGTTGGATTAGTTTATACTTTATAGATATTAATTTGCTAGTTTCAACATATCCAAAGCAAATATTAATCGCCCACTATATAATATGTTAACATAATATTTTTAATATATATTATTTTATTTAATAATATGTGAGAATTATTTGTATAATACGTTAATTTTTTTGTGTCTTATTGAAAATTTTTATATAAAAAAATACGTGTATTAAACATGAGAAATACATACGTACATGTACAATACAATTGTACGTTTGGTTTTTAAAAAACGTGAATTTTACCGAGTCTTTAAGACGTGTACAAAACATGGATGTATTATTGAAAATACATACGAACATGTATAATAGAGTATTAAACGTGAAAGTGCTATATTATTTATACGGATAATAACTCTGGAAAAGTAAAAAATTAAAAAGAGACAATAGAGATTCAAGTAATAGCCTAATAGTAATGGATAATGCTCTGAACTACTCCTCTCGATAAACGAAAATTGGGGAAACAATTTAAAAGAGTCCCAATATATATATATATATATATATACATATATATATATAAAGCGTATAGCCGATTTATTAAAAAAAGTTTAAACAAAAAAAAACCAGTAAGGTCGGTCGGCTATACTATTTTTATAATAAAAAAATTAGAAAAACATCGGGTATAGCCGCCCGGCTGTCCTATTTATGGAAAAAAAAAATATCACAGTAGTCGCATAGCGCTTAGTTGCCGACGTGTCAAAAACAGTATAGCCGCTCGGCTATGCTATTTGTAAGTAACATGAATAAAACCAAGTATAGCCGCGCGGCTATGCTATCTATTTAAAAAATACCCGTTAAGCGATTAGGCGCTCGTGTCAAAACTAGTGCGCGGCTATACTGTTTCTAGTGGTATAGCCGCTCGGCTATACTATTTAATTATTAAAAAAAAATAAACAAAAAAGGACCCTCCTAGTTGTTAGCAAAGAAAGGATCAGCTAAACGAAAACAAATTTTTAAATTTAAAAAAAAAAACAAGGAAAGAAAAATGGCTGGTTGATTATATGTTCTGTTTGGTTCGCAAGAAAAGCTGGGAAATATGATAGAAATATTGTTCTATAGCTTAGATTATCCGAGTTTTCTTTGGAAACCAGGGTATTAAAATGCAATTTGGTTATTAGTCTTTGTCTCAAGCAAAAATAATTTCCATGGAGCTCTGCTGCTCACTCCGACTCAGATTTTTCATTTGAGTTGAGTATGCTATTGGACATGAAAAAATTGATTCAGGGAAGCAGTGCCGATGTGCCCTTTCACTTGGTCACTTTGTGCTTGCTAGAGTGGGAGAGCCAAAATTGAAAGAAAGAAACTTTCATAAAAAATTGGAAGAAAGAAACGTACATGTTTTATTTGGCAAAATTTTAGCAAGTTACAACTGAAAAGTTCGGCCACTAGAATTACAATGGAAACTTCCATGCCATGTGGCTGCATTAATAAGAACCAATCTTTAATGAGATGTGTGACCAAAAAAAAAATCTTTAATGAGATGATGAAGCAGAACTACTTAGTGGCAGTGACAATGTGAAAAATCAGTTCATGTTTGAATTTTGGCCTTTACATCACTAATGAATTGACATAAGTTCTTCTGTGATGACCCATTTACAGCCAACCCATCCTCCAATTTTTGCCTCATCTTCTTGATCTCCTTCTGCAATCCATCACCCAACCTTCCACTCATCAGACGGTTGATCTTCTCTGCTACCTCCATCCTTGTAATCGGTTTAATCCTATCACAAAGATTGAGTCCAATCCCCCAATCATCAACTACAAGTTTCCTATTGGTGGTTTGGTCAGTCAACATAGGAAAACACAACATTGGAACACCACACCACATACTTTCCAGTATGGAATTCCATCCACAATGAGTCAAGAACCCTCCTATTGCTGGATTTGAAAGCACCTCAATCTGAGAGCACCATGGCACAATCAGCCCTCTATCTTTAATCTCATCTTCAAATCCAACAGGTAGGATCGAGGTTTCAAGTTCACCATGACTTATAGTATCAGGGCGTAGCACCCAAATGAAACTCACTCTACTAAGCAAAAGCCCATGAGCTATTTCTTCTACCACATTCTTAGTAACTTGAGCGTAGCTTCCAAATGAAATATACAGAACTGAACCAGGAGGCTTGGCATTGAGCCATTCTGTACAGTCAAACTCGGAGATGAGGTTGGTTGCCACCACCACACTCTTGGTAGCTTTATTGGGGAAGACAGGGCCAATTGCATATGTGGGTTGCTTCTCTTGCAAGGCTAGAAGGGACTGGGATTCGAGTTCTTGCACTGTGTTACACAAAATAAAATTTGCATTTGTAACTTGTTGGAAGGCCTTGTATAGGATTCTGTGAGCTGCTGTTGATGTATTAGTAGCTTGGAGGTGTGATACCAAGTCCTTTGGTTCAATAGCCTGCACACCAGGTATGTAATCAATCGTGTCCTCGCGATTATCTAATAAATCAACCAGAAAAATCAGGTATACATAAAGAAAAATCTTCTCGTCTTTTGTATCAACAATCTGATAGCATAACATGTTGGATATGAGAAGGTTATTACTTACCATGAGAACCAAAATGACCATTTTTTCTGAGGAGGTCCATGTGATAGTAGATGCACAAGACGAAAGCTGTTTCAGTCCAGAAGGAAATGTGGACAAGGTTATACTTGTTGGCTATGGTTGCTGGCCAGGTGTGGAAGGTATCAGCAATCAAGCAACTGATTGAAGGGTCAGATTGGACTAAATTTCCAACAAGTTCATCAACATGTGCAGGGAAGACATGCAATAGACCCTCAAGATATTGATCAAGATTCTGAGACCGGTTGAAGGCTAGTGGAAAACCATCACTCACTGTTCTGTAGCGAATGTCTAGACCAGACTTTCGCGCTGCAGCAAAGATGTCTTCTTGACCTTCACTGCCATTGGATTCGGATTTGGTTATCTGGTGGTGAATAATTTGGGTGTTGACAAAAGTGATGGTGAAACCATTTGAGGCAAGCTTCATGGCCAGATGGGTAAATGGGATAACATGGCCTTGGCGAGGGAGAGGCACCATGATTGCATGAGGCTTTGAATGCTTGTCCTCCATGGCTCCCTCTGTGTCTGTTTCTCTCTCTGTTTGTGAGTTTGTGATCTGTGTCTGTTTGTGGCTCTGTGTGCTTATACAAATACACACACAAAGTTTTGTTTTCTTTCTTAGGATAAGGGGTGGTGGGGCAGAAGTCTAATTTTCCACAAACTGTTTTTAAACTACAAACAAAACAGTGTCTTTCTAAACCAAGAAAATGAATCACACTTTGGATTCTTGTGGATAAAAATCAAAAGATTCACTGACAATATTCTCAGTAGTGGAAAGACTTATTATAATTTGGTTTTGTGCTAATTTAGAGGTTGCGCTAATGACAAAGATGACAAAGAAATGAGGAAGCAGAACCACATAGTAGCAATGTGGAAGTCACACTCTTTTTTGAATTTCAGCCTTTACATCACCAATGAATTGAGATAAATTCTTTTGTGATGATCCATTTACAGCCAATGCATCCTCCAATGTTTGCTTAATCTTCTTGCTCTGCTTCTGCAATCCATCACCCAATTTTCCACTCATCAGTCGGTTGATCTTCTCTGCTACCTCCAACCCTGTGATGGGTTTCACCCTATCACTGAGATTTAATCTGTTGACGCCAAAAAGTGGTTCTCTGACTTAGAGGGTCAACTTAGTAATTTTATACCTTCGGTATCCTCAATGCCTCGGTAGGGAGCGTGATCTGCAATATGAGCAAACGCTCGGTAAGATCCAAGGCACCGGTGTGGTACCGGCCGAAGGCTCTCTGATAAGTCCATAAAATTACATATTTATGTACTATTTATACTTAGTTTTTGTAGGAGAATTTGGTTTAAAAAGGACTTATTACTTTATTTTCTCAATTCTCAGCTTTCCAGAGCAAGTAATTTGTTTTCAACGGAAATACGACTTTTTGGTGGAGTTTTAGCACAAGACCAATTGGAGATGAAAGCTAAGATCTTGAAGATGATTGTGGAATTTTTCTAGAATTTTCAGAGCAGCCAATGAGAGCAGTCTTTGAAGTTAAGTCAGCATAAGATGCAATCCCGTCAAAACTGTGCTGCTGTGGAAGAATGACCATTTGAAGACTTTCCTGATTTTTCCTCAAGGCGTGCGATATATGGATGGAAAGATAAGACAAAAATCTACAATTTACATATTTTTCCCGATTTTTCTTGGAGGAGGAACAACCCCAAACGTGCAAGCAAAGTAACTGACATGTTATCCCAGTCCAAGTAGGAAGAGGAGTCAAGTACTTACCCATTTTGGATTTATGTTTTAATTAGGTTTTTCTTTATTGTTGGGCTACTGTAAAAGCCCAGCTAGGGTAGGAATAGACGTGGGGTGTCCTATTTAAGCATGAGAAACAACTCCTTTTTGAGGATGAAAAAGACGAGGAGAAATTGGAGACGCCGGAAGAATACCGCAATTGGCTAAGTTTTATTGTTTCTTCCTTATGTTTTTGTTTATGTCGAATTCTAAGATTATGTGTAACTAATTTTCTTTGCTAGGGCATGATGTAGCCCTAGTATGATAATCTAGTTTTCTTATTTTACCTATCTATTGATTGCCATTTGATGTTGGATTCTTAATCACTGTGCTTAATAACTTGGTTGATTATCTTGATGCTTGATCACCATCTAGACTTTTAATTGAGTAATCGGATGCAAATTAGAGTAAATACCATACTTAATTTGAGGCTTGCTTCATGTGATTAGGATTTGTAATTCGTCTAGGGTAAATACCATACTCCTAGGGTTTACATGCTTGTTCGAGGTTTTCACTGATCTTAATGAGTTTCTATGTGTTGATATTTGACCTAAATACCATAGGCGAATTGCATGTAGGAATATACGAGTTAGCCTAAATACCATAGGTAATTCATGAAAAAGGAAAACTAAGTGGTGACATCAAATGGTTAGTAAATAGGTAGGTGAATAAGAGGCTAGATCGGATTACTAGTGGTGAATTCATTGTCCTAGTGCTTTTATCAATTTGAATTTCTCATCCTTGTGTTTCGTTACTTTCTACTTATTTTGTCTTTTAATTTCGTTGTTAATTAAATCATTCTTTCAAAAACCCCTTTTGTGTTTACGTGAGTATGCTACGTGTTTAATTTCTTGTTTATATAATTAGAGTAGTTAAAGTATTTTGTGAAGGAAATTAAGTTAGACTAATTGGAAGTTGAACTCAATCCTCGTGGGAATGACCTCGTATTTGCCATGCTATATTATGATTGACCTTGTGCACTTGCGAGTATAATTTGTGTTTAGACTAATCTTTAAAATCTCAATTTTTCAGGTTGTCTAAAATTCACAACACTCTCCGATGCTTAAGTAAGTTCGGGATTAGAAAGTTCAACTGACAGATCAATAGGCTCGTATGCCATAAGTTCTGATTACCTCTATTTTGGGGTGGTTGGCCTCTTTTATAGGCATTGGGAGGTGTGCACTTTGTTGACAATTTCGATGTGGGACTGTGGACATCGCTTGGGAGCTTGCCACGTGTCCCAGGAGAAGGTGTTGCCCTAATGGAGTGATCGGTAGGTAGGATGCCAAGGGTTTCCCTGACCAGGCTTGATTTCTTCCACGTGTCTCGTTCTTATTGGCTGTTCATTCTGGGTATAAACAGGAGTCCCCCAAGTTCTCAGTCGAGAATTCTCGGATGGGGACTTGACTACTTTTTCGGTAGGTCCATGATCGCCCTACCGTTCGGTAGTTTGGCTAGAGGAGGCACTCGTTCCTTGCCTCCAAGTCGAATTATTCGGCAATCTCCGCCTAGAAGCCCAAGAGTCACCACTTTGAGGGTTACCGTTCGGCAGTGCTTGGTGCATTTAAGAGATTCCGAGAAGGTATTGCCGATTGCCTATTGACTTTGGCAATTTTGGTCGTCTCCTTGCGTTCTACGCACAGGGAAGGGGATCAATGGGACAGAGCGACGCTTCGTCTTCTGAACCCCACGTGCTGTCAGAGCCTCCATTCGTTGTGTGACACGTGGCATGTCAAATCAAGTGGGGCGGCGCAATTAATGCGCCGTTTGGTTTCTCGAGGCGTACCGTTGCAAACTCAGCCCTGTAAATAGGAATGGTTTCTGAAGCATTGTTCACTTTGCGTTTGTGAGTGAGGTGGAAGTTCTGTCTAGGCGATTTTCGGCGAGTGCAAGCGGCAATCAAGGCGATTTCTGACGTGAACAATCGGCAACCAAGGCGATTTCCGGCGAGGTCAATCGGTAGTCAAAGCGATTCCCATCTTCATCCTCTAGTTCACATAAGGTACCGTTTGGTAACTTTGCAAATTTCTCTTTTCTTTCCTTGCGTACGTCCTTCCTTGGTTTGAACTAGACTAGAACTTTATGCAAGTGGGGTGTGGTTCAGTAGTCTAGTTGCCATAGGTAGAGACGTAGGCATCGGTAGGATAGTTCCTCGGCATAGCCCTTAGCTTCTTCCATTACTTTGTAGATGTCTGATAGTGAGTCTAGGTTCGAGAGCGAGCCCAACGCTTATGATGGGGAGTCTCCAGACAGACAACAGGATACCGAAAGTGAGGAGATGGGCCAGGATACCGAGAGTGATAACGACTCTGAGGTTGAAGTTGTTGGTGAGAGGGTTAGATCAGCACCTACCCATGGGATCGGCAAGGGGCTTATGACCAGTCAGCCCCTGCCGTTGAAGATTGTTTATAGCGACGGCAGGCAAGTTAGCTCGCATCCTCACCCTGAAGCCCAGGAGGAAGATGTCCAGGTTCCAGGTCAACAAACTGGATGCCGATTGGAGGCCTCCACGTCCGGTCGTGGGGGAGCTGATGCGGGGCCTTCTTCCTTGCCGAGGGTCACAATAGTCAACCTGGGGAATCCTAGGGCTCCAGTAGGAGTGCCGAAGGAGGTCCTTTTCGCAGTAGACTATCTGGATCCCAATAAGATGACCTACCGAGAGTTGGCCAAGATCCAGGCCGAGTATAGGATTCCCAATTCGGTATGGATGAGGATCCCGGGCCCTACCGAATCTCTGAGTGGTCCGAAGGACGGCGAGGTCGCCTTTTTTTACTGACGTCCTTCAGCAAGGCGTTAGGCTACCATTGCAACCTGCAGTTCAGCGGATCCTTGCCCAGATTGGGTACGCTCCTGGCCAATTCAACCCCAACTTCTGGGTGGCTCTGATGGGGGTAGTCACTGCGTTCGGTATGGCTGGTGAAGGGGAGCCGTCGTACGAACAGTTCTCCTATTTATACAGTGTCACGAAGTCCAAGAGTGCCGATCGCGGCGGTTGGGTTCAGGCCAATTGCCTCAGAGCGTTCGAGCGAGGGCACTTTGTGAGCGATGTGCCGACTTCTCAAAAGTCTTGGAGGAATCGGCGGGTGATATTGTCGGGAGACTGGGAGTCTCCCCCGGGAGTCCCCGTTCGATTCCACATTCCCAACACCTTCCAGATTACCGGTAGGTCTTGACCATACCGATCGGTAGGCAAGTGATTTTTGTTCGGGACCAAACAGTTTTGTTTTATCTTCTGCAGGTAAACTGAAGCAGCCGATCCCTTCTCAGACCGAGATTCGGCAGATTGACAGGGTGAGGCAGAGAATCCCTGCCGATTCTAGGGTTTATCCCCAGTTTCTGTTTACCGAGAACCTGATCAAAGCCCGACTCGTCGACCCTGCCGAGAGTAAGTGTACTTGTGCTTTTTGTTGTGTTCACAATGTGGTCTGTCCTTTTCTTACCGAACCCTCCTTCTCTTGTGCAGTGACCGAAGAGAGGAAGACCGCCGAAAACAAGAAGATGAACGATTCTTCAAAAAGGCAGCTGATGATGGGGCTGCAGGGGAAGAAGAAGGCTCGGCAGGCTGAGGCTGCCTCGGAACCCCCGGCGTCGGCGGCTGACCCGGAAGACCAGTCCCTTGCCGATCGGCAGAGGGAGAGAGCGCCCGAGGCACCGGTAAGTCGAGCGCCGGTGGCCCAGCCGACGGGCAAAGGCGGGAAGGGGGGCGATGCTACAACCTCCAAGGCCTCTTGGAAACGGCATACGACTGTGGATCTGGAGGGAGAGACGACGCCAAAGCGCAGTCGGCAATCAGATCTGCCGAAGGCAACCCTGGCTACCGAAGAGGAGGGTGGCCCTGTGGAGCATGTCACTCTGGCTTGCCCGTTGAAGACGGTCCAATTTGAGAACCATATGATCCTTGGTTCGCAAATGGAGCTGTCTGAGATTAACGAGCTCCTGAAGAGGCAGCTTCGGGATGAGGCGGGGCGTGCCTTCCGTCTGCAGGCTACCGTAAGTCCCTTACTCTCTTTTTCTAGTTTCCATCTCCTTTGTCGCCTACTAACCAGTTCCTTCTGCAGGCATCCATGGACATGTGGCTCTGTATGAGGCGGGCCATCAACGCTACCGAGCGCTCGAGGAAGCTATACGAGGACGGTAGGGCCAAGATTGCCGAGGTGGGCAAGGCGTTGCAGGACCATGCCAACCTTGTGCTGGACATGCAAGCTGTCGAACGGCAGGTCAAGGCTCAGGAAGCCAGAATTGCAGAACTCGTGTTGGCACTTGGGGCGGCTGAAACGGTAGCCATGGATGCCGAGGTGGCGAAAGAGGCGGTACGGGTTGCGCTGGAGGAATCTGAGCGGGCCAAGGCTGCTGAGGTCGAGGTTGCCGTTCGGGAGGCGATTAAGGCCTACCGTTCATCTGAGGAGTTCGCCAATCTCCTGGACAGCGAGGTGGGCTCGGAAATGGCGGGCCTTATTTACCGTTTCAAGCGGTACAACCCCGGCCGGAAGCTCGACCTCAATTTCATTGTCGATCCTCCTCCCCTTCCCGAAGGGATTACCGAAGAAATGATCGAGGATTACGAGGGGGAGGAGGCCTCTGGAGACGACACTCTTGCCGAGAAGGGTCACGTTGCCGCTGCCGAAGCCCCAGACTCCGCTGCCGTTTGAATTTGAGTTGTATTTTTAATTAATTTTGTTTTGTACTCGCCCTATGGCGGTCTTTCTGAACACCTTGATGCCGAGGGCATCCTTTTAATTTAAGTGTTTTTTTTTTTTTTTTGGTTTCAGACTTGCTCATTTTTGCTTATTTTACGTCTGTATTTTATCCATGCTTGTTACTGCCATAGGCTAATAACTGTATAGGACTATCACTCACGGCGATCAGTTAGTTCGCCTCTTGAGTAGTCAAGTGGCGCTGTCTCAGGTAGACGAGACTCAAGGTAGTTGCGGTACTGCCGTTGATTCGTACCTACTTCTCGCCCACACAAGTGTCACAGATCTCGGTAGGACCAAGGCCCCAATAGCCCTGCCTATAGAGATGCCGTGGGTAGGTCTAGGGTACCGTTCTGGAGCTAAGTAATCTGTGCGTGATGAGGATACCATAGGTAACCCTGGAGCACTGTACTGCCGTTGGCTCGTACCTAATGCATATTGTTGTTCAATTTTAGATGCAAATTGATGAAGCTAGATTGGAATCGGTAGTAGACGCGTAAGAGCATAGCTTTTAATTGCCGTAGGCAACGCTGCCGTGGCTCACGTTAGTGTGTCCTACCGAAACATTTTATTTGAAAAAATAACGCTCTAAACATGTGCAACTTGGGCTATTCTTATTTCATATATAAGTGCCGTAGGCAAAAAAACAAATTTTGCCCTACCGTTGGCTAAGGGGCTTTACTTAAAATAGCTCTTGAGATGTTCCACATTCCATGGGTGACCGAGGGTTTTCCCATCTGTGCCTCGGAGCCTGTAGGTACCGGATCTAAGGATGCCGATGACTTCATAGGGCCCTTCCCAGGAAGGTCCGAGGGTTCCTTCCGTTGGATTTTTGGTTGTGAGCGAGACCTTGCGCATGACCCAGTCTCCAATTTTGAAGGAGCGGGGCCTGACCCTTGAGTCGTAATACCGAGAGACGCGCTGTTTGTATGCTTCGTTCCGAAGGTTTGCTACTGTTCGGCGTTCTTCGATTAAGTCTAGGCTTATTGCAAGTGCAGCCTCGTTCGCCTTTGGTTTGAAACCTTCCGTTCGGTAAGACGACCCGCCGATCTCGACTAGGACCACGGCTTCCGAGCCGAATGCTAGGCTAAAGGGAGTTTCCCCTGTGGAGGTTCGGTAGGACGTCCGGATGGCCCACAGAGCTTGGGGAAGCTTCTCTGGCCAGACTCCCTTGGCACTGTTGAGTTGCCGTTTCAAGAGTTTCTTTATAATTTTATTCACGGCCTCTACCTGGCTGTTCGATTGAGGGTGAGCTGGGGAGGCGAAGAATAGGTTGATTTTGAGGCGAGTGCAGAACTGTCTGAAAAGTTCCGAATCAAACTGTCTGCCGTTATCGGTGATGATGGCGTGTGGGATGCCGAAGCGGCAACAGATGTTGGTCCAGACAAACTCCTCAATCCTCGCTGCCGTTATGGTGGCTAAGGCTTCAGCCTCCACCCACTTCGTAAAGTAGTCAACGGCAACAACCGCATACTTAACCTGTCCCTTGCCTTGCAGCATGGGCCCGATCAGGTCAAGTCCCCACTGGGTGAATGGCCATGGACTCACGATTGGTGTAAGGGGTTCGGCAGGACTGTGTGGAACATTGCCGAACCGCTGGCACTTGTCGCACCTCTTTACCATTGCAATCGCATCCCGATGCATGGACGGCCAGTAGTAGCCTTGCCGGAAGGCTTTGTGGGCTAGGGATCTGGAACCGGAATGATCACCGCAGACACCGCTGTGGATCTCCCGAAGGACATACTCGCCCTGCTCTTCGGTGATGCATTTCATGTAGGGGGCGTGTAGCCGCGTTTGTACAGAATGTCATTGATGACAATGTATCTTGCCGATCGGTAACGCAGCTTTCTCACTTGAACCTTGTCTTCCGGGAGGGTACCGTTCGTTAAGTATATGTATATCGGCGACATCCAGGTGTCCTCATACCGTACGGCACATATGTCAACGGTGGTGGTGCTTGGCCGGGCTAGGATCTCGACTGGGACCTTTCGGCCGATTTTGTCGTTAATTGCCGAAGCCAGTCTGGCTAATGCGTCGGCATGGCTGTTCTCTGACCTGGGAACCTGCCGAATTTCGTAGGCCTGGAACTGCTGAAGTAATGAGTGTGCTGATGACAAGTAGGTTGCCATAGATACATCTTTGGCCCCGAAATCGGCAGTGACTTGGTTCACGATGAGTTGTGAATCACTGTGGATACTGACCTGCTTAGCCCCCATGCTCTTTGCTAGCCGAAGGCCAGCTAAGAGGGCTTCGTACTCTGCCTCGTTATTGGATGTTCGAAAACCAAATCTGATGGCATATTCCATCTTGGTTCCATCGGGGGCGGTGAGAACCAAGCCAGCTCCGCACCCTTGTTGGTTTGCCGAGCCGTCTACGTGTAGGATCCAGATAGGAATTGATTGGTCAAACCGGCTACCGTTCGGCAGGCCTTCCAATGGAGGGGTTTTCCCAGGTTCCGTTGCCTCCGAAGGTGTTAGTTCAGCGATGAAGTCTGCCACGGCTTGTCCTTTTTCGGCAGGTCTGGGTTTGAACTGTACATCGAATTCTTCTAACTCGATCGCCCATTTCACCAGCCTACCGGATGTTTCTGGTTTTTGAAAAACCTGCCGAAGAGGCTGGTTGGTTAGGACGATGATGGTATGGGCTTGGAAGTAGGGCCGCAACCTTCGGGCGGAAACGACCAGAGCCAAAGCTAGCTGCTCGAGTGGAGGGTACCGAGGCTTTGCTGACGTAAAAAATCGGTAGCTCTGCCTTCTCTGGTATCCGTATCAGTACTTAGCTGACGGTAGTGTTGGATACCGATAGATACAGAGAGAGAATTTCCCCTGGGAGAGGTTTGGAAAGTAGTGGGGCCCTGCCCATATAGTCCTTCAAGTCTTGAAACGCCTTATCGCATTCGGCAGTCCATTCTATATGACGTTTGCCCCCTTTCAAGGCTTTGAAGAACGGTGCGCACTTGTCTGTGGCTTTGGAGATGAAGCGAGTGAGGGCTGCTACTCGTCCGGTAAGGCTCTGGACGTCCTTTTGTGTCTTCGGCACCTCCATGTCGATTATGGCCCTGATTTTATCGGGGTTTGCCTCGATACCCCTTTGGCTGATCATGAAACTGAGGAATCTTCCCGAAGATACGCCGAAAGCGCACTTTGTTGGGTTGAGTCTCATTCGGTAATTCTTCAAGATGCCGAACATGAGGGATAGGTTCGCCAGATGTTCCCCTACCGTTCGGCTCTTTACTAGCATGTCATCCACATAGACCTCCATCGTGCTGCCGATCTGCTCAATGAAGATTCGGTTAACCAGTCTCTGGTAGGTTGCCCCCACATTCTTCAAGCCGAACGGCATTACGTTATAGCAATATAAGCCTTTGTCTGTTATGAACGCCGTGTGTTCGCTGTTGGCAGGATGCATGAAAATCTGGTTGTATCCGGAGTATGCGTCCATGAAGCTGAGCAGTTCGTGACCGGCAGTGGCGTCAACCAGCTGATCGATGCGCGGTATAGTCTTGGCACATTCGTCATCCGCCTTTTGCCTTCCGGACCATAACTGAGTTTGCCAGCCAGTCCGGGTATACAGCCTCCCGGATGAAGCCTATGGTCATGAGTTTGTCTACTTCGTTCTTCATAGCTTCATACCGTTCGGCATCGTAGGATCGGCGCTTTTGCCTGACAGGCTTGAACGTTGGTGAGATGCTCAGCTTGTGACTGATGACATCAGGGGATATACCCGGCATGTCGTTGTAAGACCAGGCAAAGACTTCCGAGTTTTGCTGAAGGAACTGAATGAATTCGGCGCGAAGGGTGGCGTTTAGCATGGTGCCGATTCGTACGCACCGGTCTGGCTGACCCTCGTCTAGCGCCACGGTTTCGAGATCTTCGACAGGTTGTGCCGTCGGAGTAGGCGTTTCTTCCCTTGGATCATCCACTGGTTCATTACCGTTCGGAAAGTCCACGACCGTGAAGGTCTCCTTTTGCTTCTGAGGGGCTGCCGATTTCAACGCCGCGGTGTAGCAGTTCCGAGTGCTCAGCTGATCGCCCCTGATTGCCCCCGTACCGTAGCAAGTCGGGAACTTCATGAGCAGCATGTGGGGGGACAAGTGGGCCTTTATCGCCGTGAGTGCCGTTCAGCCGACAATAACGTTGTATGCCGTCGGACAGTCCACCACAAGGCACTGGTCGTAGACCATGGTCCTTCGTGGGGCTACGCCGAAGGCGATCGGCAGGCTGACACTGCCGATTGGCTGGACCAAGTCTTCGGAAAAGCTAAGAAGAGGCAAAAGTTGTCGGTTGACCTGGCTGTTATCTACTCCAAGTTCCTTAAACGCATCGGCGAAGATGACGTTTACCGAACTCCCAGTGTCGATCAGAATTCGTCCGACATCGAATTCGGCAATCTCTGCCCGGATGATTATAGGGTCGTCGTGTGGGTAGATGATCCCTTCTTCTTCCTTCTCGGAGAAGGTGATGGGTTCCCACCTGACCTTCGGCATTTTGGTGTGCCAGCTACTTTCAATGCCGAGGACTTGGGGGTACTGTGCAGCCCTGACATACTGCTTCACTGACCGGTTAGATGCCCCGGCGAGGGTTGGGCCTCCACTGATCGTGCTGATCATATTGATTTGCCGATTGGCGTTCGGCGCTGGCGCCTGCTGCGGCCTGGCTATGTACTGATCCAGTTTGCCTTCTCGAATTAACCGCTCGACAATTTTTCGCAAACTTATACAGTCCTCGGTATTGTAGCTGTTTTGCTGGTGGTATCGGCAGAATTTCCCTGTATCCCGGCCATCCTGCCGACTAGGCTTTCGGAATGCGAGCTTCGGGATTATCTCATTTTCGTTCATCAGCACCGCTTCGTAGGAAGTGTTGAGCAAGGTGAACACCTCCGTCCCCTGGTTATGCCCTGGTAACGGCGTTCGGTAACCGTCCCTGCCGTACCTGCTCTTGTTTTTCTTGGAATGCCCCTTTTGGGAGCTTCCGGCATCTTTGCGCTTGTGGCTCTCAGTGTATTCGGAAATTTGTGCCGCTGACGCAAACGGCGATGCCTGTGCCGTGGAGGACCGCTGTATGGATTCGTTCTGCCGAGCCGTGGGCTCGGCCCTCGAATTGAAGTATTCGGCTTTGGCGTGGATTGCCACTTACTTCATGAGTTCATCGTACGTACGCCAATTGCTGCTGTGTACCAGATATCGAAAGTGTGAGGACCGTAGGCTGCCCTATCATCGGTATCCGGACACCTCGAGTATTCATGGCTGAATCGTGCGGCATATTCACGCAATGGTTCGTCATCCCTCTGCCGGATGGTGTATAGGTCATCGGCAGGGTACAGTCTGTCCGTTTGGATCATGAAATGGTTCAGGAAGATCTGCTTCAGCTCGTCGAAGGAATCGACCGTCCCTGGTTCCAAACGGTAGAACCAATTCAGAGCCGCCTCTGTGAGCGAAGAGGGGAACAGCAGGCACAGTCCTTCATCGCTTAGCCCTCGGCATCCTACGGCCGACTGAAAAGAGTGAAGGTGCGTCAGGGGGTCCTCCACTCTTGTGTAAGCGATAATGCGTAGGGGTTGTACGTCCCTATCCTGTCGTGAGTGCCTTATGCGCTCGGTGAAGGGTCCTAGCCGAAGCCTTCCCCAGTCTGGCTCTTGTGAGCGAGTCCGATCGTCCTCCATCTTCTGTACCCTCTGAAGGAGAAGGCGAATGATAGGGTCCCTGTCTGGTATCTCCTCCGCGGTTTGATGCACCGACTGCTGCTGGGATCTGACAGGATTAACCTCAGAGAACTTTGTTGGCGTTGCCGAACGGTATGATGACGACCGATTCGTGGAAGGGGCGTATTCTTGGTCGGACTCTGCCGTTGACTCCAAGACTTGTATCCTCCGTATCGGCGACCTCCTTCCCAGACTTCTCAGCTGGGGGTCATCCAGGCGCGCCCTTATCCTGATCTGCGACCCATGTCGCTCTGTTTGTCGTTCGGCCTCCCGATCCAATAGCCTATGGCGACAATCGGAATAGACTTTCTTCGGCACATGAGGCTTATTTTTTGGTGCCGGGACTACCAAGGGTTTTGATGGTGCAGGCGCAGCCTCGGCCACCTTTTTACCCTTCCTCTGCCGACAGGGAGTCTATAGGCTCTCGGAGGATCGATCGGTCTGGATGTTTTGCGTTTGCTGCTGGTTCAGCAGCTGTTGTGTTTCGTCCACCTTGGACGAGAGGAAATTGTTCTGTTCTTGTAACCTAGCCATGTCCTGCCGAAGGGACACGACTTGGGCTAAAAGCTCCGCGTTTTCAGCGGGTTGGAGTACAGATGGATTAGTTGCCGGGGTGTATGGGGGCGCTGGGCTAGCTCCGCCTGGCATACCGTACGGCATCCCCTCCTGCGGTAGGAACATAGTTTTCGAGTTGGTCCCCATATGTTTGGGATAAAGGGTCGATTTGTTTATCGTTTCCCACAGACGGCGCCAAACTGTTGACGCCAAAAAGTGGTTCTCTGACTTAGAGGGTCAACTTAGTAAGATCCAAGGCACCGGTGTGGTACCGGCCGAAGGCTCTCCGATGCTTAAGTAAGTTCGAGATTAGAAAGTTCAACTGACAGATCAATAGGCTCGTATGCCATAAGTTCTGATTACCTCTATTTTGGGGTGGTTGGCCTCTTTTATAGGCATTGGGAGGTGTGCACTTTGTTGACAATTTCGATATGGGACTGTGGACGTCGCTTGGGAGCTTGCCACGTGTCCCAGGAGAAGGTGTTGCCCTAATGGAGTGATCGGTAAGTAGGATGCTGAGGGTTTCCCTGACTAGGCTCGATTTCTTCCACGTGTCTCGTTCTTATTGGCTGTTCATTCTGGGTATAAACATAATCCAATCCCCCAATCCCCCAATCATCCAATCATCAACGACTAGTTTCCTATTGGTCACTTGATCAGTCCACAGAGGGAAGCACAGCATGGGAACACCACACCACATACTTTCAAGTATGGAGTTCCATCCACATTGAGTCAAGAATCCTCCTGTTGCGGGATGTGAAAGCACCTCAATCTGAGAGCACCATGGCACCATCAACCCTCTATCTTTAATCTCATTCTGAAATCCAACAGGTAGGATATAGGTTTCATCATAACTTGTAGTATTAGGGCGAAGTACCCAGATGAAACTCACTTTACTAAGCAAGAGCCCATGAGCTATTTCTTCGATATCATTTTTAGTAACTAGAACATAGCTACCAAATGAAACAAACAAAACTGAACCATTAGGCTTGGTGTTGAGCCATTCTGTGCAGTCAAACTCTGACATCAGATTGGTAGCCACAATACTTTTTGTGGGGTTATTGGGGGAAACAGGGCCAATTGCATATGTGGGTTGCTTCTCTTGCAAGGCTGAAAGGGTGTTTGATTCAAGTTCTTGTACTGTATTACACAAAATAAAATCTGCCCTCTGCACTTCATGGAATGCCTTGTGCAGGGCTCGGTGCATCGGTGTTGATATGTCAGCTTCTTGGAGGTGTGACATCAAGTCCTTTGGTTCAATAGCCTGCACCCCCGGTATGTAATCGATGGTGTCCTCTCGATTATCTAATACATCAACCAAACAAATTGAGATTAGTAATAGGATGTTTTCTCTTGTCAGAATGTCAATATGAAGTATTGATCAGTGAATTCTTTTAAAACTTGTGATCCTAATTGACAATCTAGCAACATAACATGTAAGACTTGAGAACAAGACCGTAATGTAATCAAAGCTCAAGCGAATTTATGCGAAAGTTATTACAAACCATGTGAACCATAATGACCACGTTCTCTGAGGAGGTCCAAGTGATAGTAGATGCTTAAGACTAGAGCTGGTTCAGTCCAGAAGGAAATATTGACAAGGTTGTATTTGTTGGCTATGGTTGTTGACCATGGGTGGAAGGTATCAGCAATCAAGCAAGTGACTGAGGGGTCAGATTGGACTAAATTTCCAACGAGTTCATCAACATGGGCAGGGAAGACATGCAATAGGCCCTCAACAGCTTGGTTATGGTTCTGAAATCGGTTGAAGGCTAGTGGAAAACCATCAATCACGGTCTTGTAGCGTATGTCTAGGCTGGACTTGCGCGCTGTGGCAAAGATGTCATCTTGATCTTCAGTGTCATTGGGTTGGGATTTGGTTATCTGGTGGTGAATGTGTTGGGTGTTGACAAAAGTGATGGTGAAACCGTGTGAAGCAAGCTTCGTGGCCAGATGGGTATGTGGGAGAAGATGCCCTTGGAGAGGCATAGGCACCATGATAGCATGAGGCTGTGAATGCTTGTCCTCCATGGCTCTCTCTCTTTGTGCATCTCTCTATGTCTGCGAGTATGTGGTCTTTTATCGGAGAAAGAGGGCAAGTGCTGAAATTACAAAAGCTAATGGACTGATAAAAGCGAAAGCACATCTTTTGCAATGTGTGGTCTGTATGTGTGGTCAGATGAGGTGAACTGCTTTTAGCACATGGCGTGGGGCTAATGTTCCAATTTCCCACAAACTATTTTTAGAATTTAAACAAACAGTATCTTCTTTCATCAGAGACTGGAACACAGCTCAATAATATTGATTTAAAACATGATAATAGATCCTCAGATATGCCACATTCTTGTGTATTTTGGATTTCACATTGCTAATGAAGCGTTTTATGCTAATGATGATTTAATGACAATGAGATGATGAAGCAGAACCACAAGATTGTAGCAATGCGGAAGTCAGTTTCGTGTCTGAACTTTGGTCTTCACATCACTTAGGAATTGAAAGAAATTCTTCTGTGATGACCCATTTAAAGTCAATGCATCCTCCATTGTTTGCCTCACATTTTTTATCTCCTTCTGCAAACCATGGCCCAATTTTCCACTCATCACATGGTTGATCTTCTCTGCCACCTCCACTCTTGTGATAGGTTTTACCCCATCACAAATATTCAGTCCAATGCCCCAATCATCAACTACTAGTTTCCTATTAGTGATTTGGTCAGTCCATAGAGGAAAACACAGCATGGGAACACCACACCACATACTTTCAAGTACGGAATTCCATCCACAATGCGTTAAGAACCCTCCTACTGCCGGATGTGAAAGCACCTTAATCTGAGAGCACCATGGCACTATCATCCCTCTGTCTTTAATCTCATCGTCAAATCCAACGGGTAGGATATTGGTTTCTTCATAACTTGTAGTATCAGGGCGAAGTACCCAGATGAAGCTCCCTTTACTAAGCAAAAGTCCATGAGCTATTTCCTCAAAATCTTTTGTAGTAACTTGAACATAACTACCAAATGAAATAAACAAAACTGAACCATGAGGCTTGGATTTGAGCCATTGAGTACAGTCAAACTCAGACATCAGATTGGTAGCCACAATACTCTTAGTGGGTTCACTGGGGAAGACAGGGCCAATTGCATATGTGGCCTGCTTCTCGTGCAAGGCTGATAGGGTCTCAGATTCAAGTTCTTGCACTGTATTAATCAAAATAAAATCTGCTCTTTTAACTTCATGGAATGCCTTGTATATGATTCTGAGCATTGGGGATGATAAATCAGTAGCTTGGAGATGTGACATCAAGTCTTTTGGTTCAATTGCCTGCACACCCGGTATGTAATCGATGCTGTCCTCACGTTTATCTAATAAGTCAACCAAAAAAACACAGATACATGTAGTTATATAACTTTGCTAATGTTCATGTCATCATGCTGTGAATCTAGTAGACTAAACATTCGAACAAGACACCACGCGATCAGATGGTTTAAACTTTAGATTGACAATATGAGAATGAGATTTCATGTTGTCAAATTAACTAGAAACCATTCCATATGTAAGTTAAGCAAAAGTTTGGGAGATTTGTGAGAGGGTGCATACCATGAAAACCAAAATGACTATTTTGTCTGAGGAGGTCCAAGTGATAGTAGATGCTTAGGACTAAAGCTGGTTGAGTCCAAAAGGAAACATTGACAAGGTTGTACTTGTTGGCTATGGTTTCTGGCCAGGTGTGGAAGGTATCAGCAATAAAGCAAGTGATTGAGGGGTCAGATTGGACTAAATCTCCAACCAGTTCATCAACATGGGCAGGGTAGACATGTAAATGACCCTCAAGAAATTGGTCAAGGTTCTGAAATCGGTTGAAAGCTAGTGGAAAACCATCACTCACTGTTTTGTAGCGTATGTCCAGTCCGGACTTGCGCGCTGCGGCAAAGATGTCATCTTGTTCAGTTTTGTTGTTGGGTTGGGATTTGGTTATCTGGTGGTGAATATATTGGGTGTTGACAAAAGTGATGGTGAAACCATTTAAAGCAAGCTTCACTGCCAGATTGGTAAATGGAATGACATGGCCTTGGAGAGGGAGAGGTACCAAGATTGCATGAGGCTTTGTGCATTGATTGTCCTCCTCCATGGCTCTGTTTCTGTGTCTGCTTGAGGAAGTAGGCAAGTTTTGAAATCACAAAAATCTGATATGTGGCCAGATGACTCCCATTCAGTCAAGTAAACTATTTTTAGCAGATAACATAAAGGGGTGTATTATCTTTTATTTCTATATGGTAAGACAATATTCAAAATTTCTTGTAACCTCTGGTTTGCTCCAGGATTCAACAAGTTGCCTCACCTCACCTCCTTTTATTCTCTTTATTTGAATAAACAATTCAGTAAGAGACAAACTTGGACCGCTCTTTCACAAGGTTCACTAACCAACAAACAAGGCAACTACAAAAAGAACCCGACAAAGACTTCATCACACATGGATGATGGAACCCATCAAGATAACCCTTTTCATATGGTCAACTAACCAACAAGACAAACCACAAAAGGAACCCACCTCATAACAAAAAAATTACTTTATTTAATATATTCTGACCCAAAAAAATTACTGAACAGATGAGTAATCTTGGATTTCCTTCAGTTAAATCAATTCATTAGATAATCGATGTTGTCCTCGCGATTAACTAATAAATCAACCATCATGTAAATAGTATCAATAAATTTATGTCGTCATACTGTAAATCTGAACTAAAAAAAGTCGAGCAACACCCAACACAATCAAAACTCAAGGAGTTTTGAATAGGGAGAGGTACCATGATTGCATGAGGCTTTGAATTGTCCAAGCCAAATTATGTTTGCGGTCCACGTAGGATGGGCAAAGTTTTATTTTGGTACATGTAATTTTAATTTTTGCAATTATTGGAATGCAAATTGAAAGACATTTGGTTAATTTCATCATATTTCAACGGAATTAGCACGTATATGAGGTTTTTTACACCTCTAAAAGTCCAATTTATCCTAACATATGCCAATTACGTGCTAATTTGAAACACAATTTCTTTTCAAGTTATAGATTTTTTACACCTATAAATTGAAACACAAATTCTTTTCAAGTTCATGTGGTTGTTTCCATATTTCTAAACTAAAACTAAAGTGTGTGCTAGTATTGGCATCAAAGTGGTGACACAAATTTGCTGGGCTAAAAGGCCACCACCGTCTCTTCGAGAAGTGTTGGAAGCGGATGGTCTTCCAAGACCACCAAACTAATGTTCTTATCTATATTTTGTACTAAGTTAGCCTCTCCACTTGCTTGCGTTGGCTGAGTGTGTGCTAGCTTAGTTAATATGTTCTATTCGTGGCTTTTGCCTTTTAATGAAGCTCCTTTTCGTCCAAAAAAAAAAAAAAAAGTGACCATGATGAGGAAGTCATATTCGTGTCTTTTGTAATTTTCCAGTCATTGGATTGGTTGGTAGGCAATACTATCATGTCTTTGGTTGGAGAAAGACTTTTATGCAGCCAGAATATCTATTTTTGCTATCCCAATCAATGATGCAATGATACGTGAGATAACTTTTTCATGTGTCATTGTGTTTTTGGCCAAGAATAGCAAAATAATGATATCCCCGATACAAGTAAATTTTTCACATTTTGTGGGGTTTATTGGTGAAGTGACATGCCTTGAATTGTCGACCATCCCCAGTAGAATCATCCATCCAATGAATTATAAAGGGTTAATTAGTATAATTAGATCAAAGACGTCACACATCATACTTTGGCAATCTCATTGATGAAGTTAAGGGGTGATTCACTTTGTTTCAGAAGATTTCTATCTCTTATATTCCGAGATGTTGTATTATTGTAGCTCACAAACTTGCTGCTCATGCTATTAAATATTAGGATGTTATAATATGGGATGAAGACGTCCTCCTTGGTTGGAATTTTCTGCAGTGGATGAACCCCCTTGAATTTACTCAATGAAAATATCATCCTATTTTTCACCCCGAAAAAAAAATTCATACTTTGGCCTAATAATTATGCAGTAAAACTCCAAAAGTAATATATATATGTATGTAAGTTTCCTTTTGTCTGGTTATATCATTGATGGGTCCTTCCTTGTCACCCCTGTGACTATTCTTAGGCATAGTGACAATTCAAGCACATCACCTTAGCTGTATAGGGATCTGGTTGCTATATAGAGCTTGGATAATCTTGATGCCTCATGCCCTGCTCTGAGCTCCAAAGTGTTTGGGAAAAATCCTTTTTCTTTCTTCTTTTTCTTTTCTTTTCATTTCTTCTTTCTTTGAACCTTCTCCCAAGTTTGAGCTGCAGATATCTTGCACTTACAGGTCATCTCTCTCTCTTTCTCTCGCTCCCTCACTCACACCCACAGATGGAAAACAATACTTCAAAACATCCTCATGCTGTCCTGTTTGCCTACCCTCTGCAAGGCCATGTAATCCCAGCCGTCCATCTTGCCATAAAGCTTGCATCAAAGGGCATCACAGTCACCTTTGTCAACACTGAAGCAGTTCACCACCAGATAGTCAAGTCCCGCGCATTGGAAGATGATAATATTTTCAATGGGGTTCGTCAATCTGGCCTAGACATACGTTATGTAACAATCAACGATGGCTTCCCAGTGGAATTCGATCGATCTCTCAACCACGACCAGTTTTGGGAGAGTGTTATACATGATTTCCCAGCTCATGTTGATGAGCTTCTGGCAAAATTAGTCCTCTCCAACCCACCGGTCAATTGCTTGATATCAGATACTTTCTTTGAGTGGCCAACAATCATAGCCAACAAGTATAACCTAGTCACTGTCTCATTCTGGACCGAACCAGCTCTGGTCTTCAACCTCTACTATCACCTAGACCTACTCAACAAAAATGGTCATGGTCATTTTACTTCACATGGTAAGAACCCTTTTCTCCGAGTAACTCTCTCATACATAACTATCTCTTATATCCGACAATACAATAATACTAGCTAATCATCATTGTTAATATGGATCACTAATTACAATATTGTGGTCCAGATTGACAGTATATCAACATAACATATCAAATATGTAGCATGACAACCTTATTTTGTATTCATATATAGTTTGTGTGTGTAATATTAGATAATCCTCGCCAAGACACGATCAATTACATACCGGGTGTACGCGCGATTGAACCAAAGGACTTGTCATCGTACCTTCAACCTAGTGATTACACTTCACCCATACACCGGATCATAGTCAATGCCTTTGAGAGAATTAAAAAACAAGATTTCATTCTTTGTAACACAGTCCAAGAGCTTGAATCTGAGACGGTTTCAGCCTTGCAAGAAAAGCAACAAATATATTCAATTGGACCAATATTCCCCACCGGGTTCACCAAGAGCCGTGTGGCCACAAGCCTGTGGTCCGAGTCAGATTGCATCCAATGGCTCAACACTAGGCCACGTGGCTCAGTTTTGTACGTTTCATTTGGTAGCTATGCTCATGCTAGCAAAAGAGAGATTGAGGAAATAGCCAATGGGCTTTCGCTCAGCAAAGTTGGTTTTATTTGGGTACTTCGTCCTGATATAGTCAGCTCTGATGAACCCGAAATCCTACCCGTAGGATTTGAAGATGAGATCAAAGATCAAGATCAAGGTTTGATTGTGCCATGGTGCTCTCAGATTGAGGTGATCTCACACCCTTCAATTGGAGGCTTCATAACACATTGTGGATGGAATTCAATACTGGAAAGCATATGGTGCAATCTTCCCTTGTTGTGTTTTCCTTTGTTGACTGACCAATTCACTAATAGGAAATTAGTGGTGGATGATTGGAGGGTTGGGCTTAATCTTTGTGACCAAAAACCAATCACAAAGGAGGAAGTGGCAGAGAAGATCAGCCGTCTGATGAGTGCTGATGAATTGAGGAGGAATGTCAAGGAGGTCAGAAAAGCATTGGAGGGTGCATTGGCTATTGGTGGGTCATCATACAGAAATCTTGATCAATTCATAGATGGTGTGAAGACTAAAGTCCAAGAGAAAACTGGGTTTGGCTTCAAGAACACTGAAGTTTCCTAGTTTTTCGAAAATTCCAAATACTATATTTTGTGGGTTGGATTTGATCAAATTATAAAAAATGGTAAGAACATTGTGTCCAGGTTTTTGTGAAGAAAGTAGTTCTGGTTTGTTTTATCGATAAATTATGGCCTAAATAGGGAAGGACTGACTCACTAAATGGTACCCTATAACCAATAGCAACGCCAAACTAGGACACTGATACAACAATGGTGGCTGCATAGTCTCTATTGCTAGTGGAGACAAATAATTGTCTCCAAAATCAACTTAGGGGACAAATCAAAATTAGTAGGTAGTGTGAGTTTTTTTTAGTGATCTTGTTCAGTTTTGTTGTTGGGTTGGGATTTGGTTATCTGGTGGTGAATATATTGAGTGTTGACAAAAGTGATGGTGAAACCATTCTGTATCTGTTTGAGGAAGTAGGCAAGTTCTGAATCACAAAAATCTGATACGCGGCCAGATGATTCCCATTCAGTCAAGCTCCTTTATGTATTATCTTTCTATATGGAAATAAGACAAGTTGCTCCATAATTTCTTGTAACCTCTGGTTTGCTCCATAATTCAACAAGTTGCCTCACCTCCCCTCCTTTTATTCTCTTTTTTGAATAAACAATTCAGTGAGAGATAAACTTAGACCGCTCTTTCACAAGGTTCACTAACCACCAAGGCAACTACAAAAAGAACCCAACAAAGACTTCATATATATATATATATATCCATTAAACTCCCTCATCACACATGGAACCCATCAAGATAACCCTTATCATATGCCATTTACGTGCTAATTTGAAACACAATTTCTTTTTAAGTTATAAATTTTTTACACCTATAAATTGAAACACAATTTCTTTTCAAGTTCATGTGGTTGTTTCCATCTCTCTAAAACTAAAGTGACGATGTTGAGGAAGTCATATTCACATCTTTTGTAATTTTCCAATATCGGATTGGTTGGTAGGCAGTACAATCATGTCTTTGGGAGGAGGATTTTCATGCAAATGAGATATCACTTTTTGCTATCCATGTGTCATCGTGTTTTTGACTAAGAATAGCAAAATAGTGATATCCCCATTACAAGTAAATTTTTCTGCTTTGGTGGGGTTTATTGGTGGAGTGACATGCCTTGAATTGTCAACCATCCCCAATAGAATCATCCATCCAATGAATTAAAAAGGGTTAATTAGTATAATTAGATCAAAGACGTCACACAATTAGCTTAATTAGTATAATCAGCCACTTATATATATAATTGATCAGGTAGCCAATGATATCCTCTTTACACATTAAATTATTCAAATTTGACATCACACATCTGTAATTAGGCCAAAGTATGTGATTTTAATCCGTGTAGTTTGATTGAAATTTCACTCTAATCTATTTAGTTTCAAATTTCAATTGTCGTGAATTAACTGATGTAGTTTACTAAATCATTTCAATTCAAAACGGAATTCAAGAACAATGACTTATCTGGTCAATTATTTCGACATAATTACCAGGCATCACTTTTCCATTGCAAAAGGGAGGGACTTGAATTGCACCAAAATCATACTTTGGCAATCTCATTGATGAAGTTAAGGGGTGATTCACTTTGTTTCAGAAGATTTCTATCTCTTATATTCCAATATGTTGTAATATTGTAGCACATAAACTTGCTGCTCATGCTATTAAATATTAGGATGTTGTAATAAGGGATGAAGACGTCCTCCTTGGTTGGAATTTTCTGCAGTGGACGAACCCCCTTGAATTTACTCAATGAAAATATTATCCTATTTATATAGCTAAGCTTTATCTAGTTATCACCCCGAAAAAAAATAATTCATACTTTGGCCTAATGAGTTTCCTTTTATATAGCTAAGCTTTGTCTGGTTATATCATTGATGGGTCCTTCCTTGTCATCACTGTGACTATTCTTAGCTTTATAGGGATCTGGTTGAGCTGTATAGGGACAATTCAAGCA
This sequence comes from Prunus avium, assembly GCF_965620075.1. Taxonomy (NCBI): domain Eukaryota; kingdom Viridiplantae; phylum Streptophyta; class Magnoliopsida; order Rosales; family Rosaceae; genus Prunus; species Prunus avium. Next base: position 8,600,874 of record NC_142289.1, on the reverse strand, counting down.
CATCACCTCACCTAGGCTGTATAGGGATCTGGTTGAGCTTAGCTAATCTTGATGCCTCATGCCCTGCTCTGAGCTCCAAAGTGTTTGAGAAAAATCATTTTTCTCTCTTCTTTTTCTTTTCTTTTCTTTTTTCTTTGAACCTTCTCCCAAGTTTGAGCTGCAGATATCTTGCACTTATAGGTCATCTATTTTTCTCTCGCTCTCTCACTCACACCCACACCCACAGATGGAAAACAATGCTTCAAAACATCCTCATGCTGTCCTGTTTCCCTACCCTCTGCAAGGCCATGTAATCCCAGCTGTCCATCTTGCCATAAAGCTTGCATCAAAGGGCATCACAGTCACCTTTGTCAACACTGAAGCAGTTCACCATCAGATAGTCAAGTCCCACGCCATGGAAGATGATAATATTTTCAATGGGGTTCGTCAATCTGGCCTAGACATACGTTATGTAACAATCAACGATGGCTTCCCGGTGGAATTCGATCGATCTCTCAACCACGACCAGTTTTGGGAGAGTGTTATACATGATTTCCCAGCTCATGTTGATGAGCTTCTAGCAAAACTAGTCCTCTCCAACCCACCAGTCAATTGTTTGATATCAGATACTTTCTTTGTGTGGCCAACAATCATAGCCAAAAAGTATAACCTAGTCACCGTCTCATTCTGGACTGAACCAGCTCTGGTCTTCACCCTCTACTATCACCTAGACCTCCTCAACAAAAATGGTCATGGTCATTTTACTTCTCATGGTAAGTACCCTTTTCTCCAAGTAACTCTCTAATGCATAACTATCTCTTATATCCGACAATACAATAATACTAGCTAATTATCACTGTTAATATGGATCACTTATTACAGTTTTGTGGTCCAAAATCAACATAACATATCAAATATCTAGCGTGACAACATTATTTCGTATTGATGTATAGTTTGTGTGTGTAATATTAGCTAATCGTCGCCAAGACACAATCGATTACATACCGGGTGTACGTGCAATTGAACCAAAGGACTTGTCATCATACCTTCAACCTAGTGATTACACTTCACCAGTGCACCGGATCATAGTCAAGGCCTTTGAGAAAATTAAAAAACAAGATTTCATTCTTTGTAACACAGTCCAAGAGCTTGAATCTGAGACCATTTCAGCCTTGCAAGAAAGGCAACAAATATATTCAATTGGACCAATATTCCCCAATGGGTTTACCAAGAGCCGTGTGGCCACAAGCCTGTGGTCCGAGTCAGATTGCATCCAATGGCTCAGCACTAGGCCACATGGCTCAGTTTTGTACGTTTCATTTGGTAGCTATGCTCATGCTAGCAAAAGAGAGATTGAGGAAATAGCCAATGGGCTTTTGCTCAGCAAAGTTGGTTTTATTTGGGTACTTCGTCCTGATATAGTCAGCTCTGATGAACCCGAAATCCTACCCGTAGGATTTGAAGATGAGATCAAAGATCAAGATCAAGGGTTGATTGTGCCATGGTGCTCTCAGATTGAGGTGATCTCACACCCTTCAATTGGAGGCTTCATAACACATTGTGGATGGAATTCAATATTGGAAAGCATATGGTGCAATCTTCCCTTGTTGTGTTTTCCTTTGTTGACTGACCAATTCACTAATAGGAAATTAGTGGTGGATGATTGGAGGGTTGGGCTTAATCTTTTTGACCAAAAACCAATCACAAAGGAGGAAGTGGCAGAGAAGATCAGCCGTCTGATGAGTGCTGATGAATTGAGGAGGAATGTCAAGGAGGTCAGAAAAGCATTGGAGGGTGCATTGGCTATTGGTGGGTCATCATACAGAAATCTTGATCAATTCATAGATGGTGTGAAGACTAAAGTCCAAGAGAAAACTGGGTTTGGCTTCAAGAACACTGAAGTTTCCTAGTTTTTCAAAAATTCCAATTACTATATTTTGTGGGTTGGATTTGATCAAATTATAAAAAATGGTAAGAACATGGTGTCTAGGTTTTTGTGAAGAAAGTAGTTTTGGTTTGTTTTATCGATAAATTATGGCGTATTGTGCACTCGGTGTGTCGTTTTGTGGTTGCCTTCCGTCACATTTCCATTCTAATATTGAAACACTTTTAATATTTACTATAAGTGGGGTAACATTTGGTCGTATTAGGCTTAGTTTTTCAAATACAATAATACTATAGGTGAGGGAGTCAAATACAACACCTCACCTCAGATGAATAAATAATTTAAGTTACCAACTATTTACTCTCTTTAATACGATGGTAATTAGTAAGATTACTTTTACAATTTTAGAATCGATTGGGTTGATATAAATTGAACCAAAACACATTTCTAACTACCAACTCTTACAAATTGTAGTTGTTAGTTAAGCATTCGTCCACATCGACGGCTGTGATTGTATTTAATACAATAAGATGATGAGAAGTCGGCCATATTTACGAGGTGTCGTCAGCACCTGGGTCACTGAACGCCCTGTCGTTTCTGATGTGAAACTAAAAAGCCCAATAACTTCACCGCCTAAATAAAACAAAGAAAAACCCAATAAAACAACCAGCCTGTAATTCTAGAAGGAAAATAGTATGAGCCCAATTTGGTTGGACTAAGGTTTTGTTTAGTCGGAGTCCACCTTAAGACTCAGATGAAAACAAGAACTTGGAATAGAAGATTCTAGAAATTTTAAAAATATGCCCATTAATTTTTAAGTATTAAGATTTATTAGTTATCTTTAAGGTAATGACTAATCCAAAACAGAGAATAATTAGAGTTTCTCTCTATATCCTCTTGATTGATTTCTCCTCATCCACATGTATTTTTGTCCTCTAATTATGTTGTGGGTATTCATGGTAAAATACTTATATTTATTCTTGTTGTATGTTTATTTTTCATATACAAAAAAACCAATTATGTTCACGCACATATGTGTGCTCGTCGTGCTGTATCCGAATTTGAGCTCCTCCTCAATATTAGAGTAGTTAGAATATCATATACATTAGAGTAGTTAGAATATCATTTTGTAAAAACGAAAACATGAACAAAAACTATGCGAAAAACCCCTTCATATTGTATAATGATTCATGATATGCAAGTGCATATTAGAACTTCTCTATAAAGAATTGAATATCCCACTTTTAAAAATCCATTTTATAATTGACCTTGCAATTAAATCTTGAAAATGTAAAAGTAATATAAGAACCTTGAAATTGTAATTTCCGATTAAAAATTGCAAAAGAAATAAATTCCTAGCAAAAAAATTAAAGGGAAATGAAAATATTTGTAGGTATACAAAAAGAAATAGAATTTCCATTCCAAAAATAACAACGAGAGAAAAATAGAAAGAAAGTAGAAGCCAGAGTTTGTATAATATTCCTGAACTAAAAAGGAAGTAAACCAAAACCAAAACATTTCTTTCCTAACAAGAAAAGGAGTTACCTTCGCTTATAAATATCCCAACCCCCCATCTCTCACCAAATTGCTTTTAGCTACTCTTCTGCTCTCTCTCTCTTCGAACTCTTCAATCGACAAAACAATCTGAGACTCTCTCTCTCTTCGTCTTCTTGGGTCTTCTCTGCTCCATCTTTACGATGACTGACAAGGCTGAATCTTCAGACTCGTAAGTACCCAGATCCCTGTTTAATTCAACTGGGTTCTACTCTGTGCTTCGATTGAATTTAAGTTATTTTCTTCTGGGATTTTCTGGGTTTTGATGCGATTCTGCTTTGCTTCTTTGTTTGTTGCAGTAAGGGAACGAAAAGGGACTTCAGCACGGCGATCCTTGAGCGCAAGAAGGCTGCGAATCGGCTTGTTGTGGATGATGCTATCAACGATGACAACTCGGTCGTTGCGCTCCATCCAGATACCATGGAGAAGCTTCAGCTCTTTCGTGGTGACACAATCTTGATCAAGGTTCGATTTTTACATCATGTTATATATATGCGAAAGATGAAATCTTGATAGAATTTTGCTTACAAGGATTTTCTAGTTAGGGCTAATAGGAATTACGGTTTTGGGTAGTGAGTGAATGTTGTAATTGTATCTGGGTTGGTAGGTTTTCTGTATTTTATTTGGGATCTGGGAACTGGGTGTGTTCTGTTGTCGGAAGTATTGGGATTCTTGTATCGAAATTCTGGGTTTTGATGGTTACTCCTTAATTTTCTACTGATGTAGACTGTACTATTAAAAACAATTTTGTTGTATTTACTTACATGTTGGAATTGGCTTTTTTACAGGGTTCCAAAATTAGGCATTTAGAGGATGTTGTGATTTAATATGGATGCCTTTCTTTCTGCCCTCTTCTTTTGAAACTGTGCATGCGATGTTGTGATTTAGTTGGCTTAGTATTGTCATTGGCTGTTCAGGTCTTGGGCTTTGGTATTAATAGCATGAACTCTCCCTAAACTTTATTGTTCTGCATGTGCTTGGGATTATAAAGATAAACGGCAACTAACTTTTCGTGTTTATATATTTTTATTGGTGTTTAGGGAAAGAAAAGGAAGGATACAATCTGCATTGCCCTTGCTGATGATACATGTGAGGAACCAAAGATAAGGATGAACAAGGTTGTCAGGAGCAACCTAAGGGTTAGGCTGGGGGATGTTGTTTCTGTTCACCAATGTGCTGATGTCAAGTATGGAAAGCGTGTCCACATTCTTCCTGTGGATGACACTATTGAAGGGGTCACTGGAAATCTGTTTGATGCATACTTGAAACGTGAGTTTCTAACCCTTGTTATTCTCAGGTGCTACTGGAGCTAAAATGTGTAGCACGTCATGAATTTAAATAAAGTTTACTTTTGTATGAAACTCTTATCTTTCCTAGTAAGCTATGTCAATATCAACATCAGTTGCAACCCCAACTCTCGAAAGTTTCTGTTCAGTAATACCTGTATGCACAGGGTACTTATAATTGCACAAATGGAGATAGTATTTTATCATATTATTACTTCATAGATGCTTGCATGCTGAGAAAATTTGATGCTTTTCCTTTAAAGAGTTGAATCAATTGATAGTGTCCAAGTTGAAGAGGATGTTACAACTCTTAATTTAATTGGCGGTGTTGAGATTTAAAAAGAGTATATAATTAGGGGAAAATGGTTTAACAATATATCCTTGTTGTGTCACACCTACCGTATATAGAGATTCAGTATGTTGTCACCATTGATTTTGGATTTATATTCGCTTCTAAGTTTCTGTTTAAAATATATTGTAGCTATTACTGATGGTTATGAGAACTAAATGGTTTTACCAATAAGTTCTTGTTTAATTCTTTGCAGCATGCATTTTTACCAAATCTTCTTGTCTACTTTTGCAGCTTATTTCCTGGAGGCCTACCGTCCAGTGAGGAAGGGTGATCTCTTCCTTGTACGAGGAGGAATGAGGAGTGTAGAGTTTAAGGTTATTGAAACTGACCCTCCTGAGTACTGTGTGGTTGCTCCCGACACTGAAATCTTCTGTGAGGGGGAGCCTGTGAAAAGGGAGGATGAGGAGAGATTAAACGAGGTTGGCTATGATGATGTTGGTGGAGTTAGGAAACAGATGGCTCAGATTCGTGAATTAGTGGAGCTGCCATTGAGGCATCCTCAACTATTTAAATCAATCGGTGTGAAGCCACCAAAGGGTATTCTGCTGTATGGACCTCCTGGATCAGGTAAGACTCTAATTGCCCGAGCTGTGGCTAATGAAACTGGGGCATTCTTTTTCTGCATCAATGGACCTGAAATCATGTCAAAATTGGCTGGGGAGAGTGAAAGCAATCTCAGGAAAGCTTTTGAGGAAGCAGAGAAGAATGCACCATCAATTATCTTTATTGATGAAATTGATTCAATTGCTCCCAAGAGAGAGAAGACACATGGAGAAGTTGAGAGGAGGATTGTTTCCCAGCTCTTGACGCTCATGGATGGACTAAAGTCTCGTGCACATGTAATTGTTATGGGGGCTACAAATCGACCAAACAGTATTGATCCAGCTCTCAGAAGGTTTGGAAGATTTGATAGGGAAATAGATATTGGTGTACCAGATGAAGTTGGGCGTCTCGAGGTTGTCCGTATTCATACAAAGAACATGAAGCTTGCTGAAGATGTAATGTCAAATACGATCTTTTTCTTTTTCAACCTTTTTTTCCCATATTTCAAAAAGTTCTTACATAATGTTTTGGACTTTTATTGCACAGGTTGATTTGGAAAAGATAGCTAAGGACACACATGGTTATGTTGGTGCTGATCTGGCTGCTTTGTGTACTGAGGCTGCTCTTCAATGCATCAGAGAGAAGATGGATGTGATTGACTTAGAAGATGAGGAAATAGATGCTGAGATTCTGAATTCAATGGCAGTTACAAATGAGCACTTCAAGACTGCTCTTGGCACAAGCAACCCATCTGCTCTTCGTGAAACAGTAAGTATTTACATTTTGTTTCAATTGACAGTTTTGTTTTGATTATTAGACGCCTTATGTGCGTTAGAGGAAACTCATAATTTCATGTTTTTGATTGGCCAGGTAGTTGAAGTGCCCAATGTTAGCTGGGAAGATATTGGAGGTCTTGAGAATGTTAAGCGAGAACTTCAAGAGGTAATTGAGTTTTACTACAATGGGTTGTTCATACAAAACTTCGTTTATCTCATTTTTCTTTGTTACTTATAATATCTATTCCTGTATTATCTTGTCATGCAGACTGTTCAGTATCCTGTTGAGCATCCTGAGAAATTTGAGAAATTTGGAATGTCGCCTTCAAAGGGAGTTCTTTTCTATGGTCCTCCTGGATGTGGTAAAACTCTTCTCGCCAAAGCTATTGCCAATGAGTGTCAAGCAAACTTCATCAGTGTCAAGGGACCTGAATTGCTAACGATGTGGTTTGGAGAGAGTGAGGCCAATGTGAGGGAAATTTTCGACAAGGCCCGTGGGTCTGCTCCATGTGTCCTGTTCTTTGATGAACTTGATTCCATTGCTACACAGGTTTGAACCACTCGTTATGTAAAATCATTTCTTGTTACTGATGCCTGGTTGCTCATTTGCATATTGCAATTAACAATAAGTGTTTTTTGGAAATAGAAAAAAGCTTTGCACCATAATTTAATAATTACTAAATAGGAGAAAACTTAGCATTCTGTTACAGAAACAACAGTAGGTTTAATTTGGAAAAAGAAAAAAGCTTTGCACCATAATTTAACAATGAGTAAATATGTTAGTTGTGTTTCATATATTATCTGGACTTCTAATTTTTACTGTGGGGCTCTGCAACTATTGGCAGCCTCAGCAGAAAAGCACTTTGACAAGAATTTCTGCAGTATTTTCCTTTGGGCCCTCATCTGATGTGTTTATCTATGTATGCGCAGAGAGGTAGTAGCGTAGGTGATGCTGGGGGTGCAGCTGACAGGGTTTTGAACCAACTCCTTACAGAAATGGACGGAATGACTGCTAAGAAAACTGTTTTCATTATTGGGGCTACCAACAGACCTGACATTATAGACCCTGCACTTCTACGTCCAGGACGTCTGGATCAGTTAATTTACATCCCTCTCCCTGATGAGGAATCTCGCTTTCAAATATTCAAATCTTGCTTGAGGAAATCTCCAGTTTCCAAAGATGTGGAGATCAGAGCCCTTGCCAAGTACACCCAAGGATTCAGTGGTGCTGATATAACTGAAATATGCCAGCGTGCTTGCAAATATGCCATTAGAGAGAATATTGAGAAGGTATGATATTGCAGTGTTACTTTTTGTCACTTTGGAGGAATGTAAAAACTTATTCCTCTGGATCCATTTCTGAATTACCATTGTTTTCTAATCTTGCAGGATATCGAGAGGGAGAGGAGGAGAAGCGAAAATCCTGAGGCTATGGAGGAGGATGTTGATGACGAAGTAGCAGAGATCAGGGCAGCTCATTTTGAGGAGTCGATGAAGTATGCTCGTAGGAGTGTTAGTGACGCTGATATCCGCAAATACCAGGCATTTGCGCAGACATTGCAGCAGTCAAGAGGGTTTGGAACCGAGTTCAGGTTCGCAGACAATCCTTCTGGCGCAGCCGCTGGATCTGACCCTTTTGCAACTGTTGCTGCTGGGGCTGATGAAGATGACCTGTACAACTAGGATAGTCTCTGATTACGTGTCTTTTTCATGTCTGAATTTCAACTTTGCATTTTGTATTCCATTGATGATGTGGTGGTAGAACCGTGGAAGTCCCCATTTAATCACATTATTGTATCCAGAAAGTCCTCGGGGTTTCCAGCCATTGGGTGACCCCTGGATACTACGAAGTTTAAAACAGTGTTAATTATTTTCTTTTAAGATTATAATGGATAATTAAAAAACACAGCAGGTTTTACTTCAGGTGTTGTGAACAGTGTTTGATGTGTTTTGTTTTTAGCCATCTGTTTCTTATGCTTATCTCTGTTTGTTTGTCGATAATTTTTCACCTCGAGTTTTACTTTTATATTTTAATCCCTATTGTTTCTTTTCTGTTTTCTTCTTTTCCCTCACCTCATCCCCAAACTTCAATTAGCCCCTTCCAAGTTCCATTTTTATGCCTGATTGTGAGAAGTCTTTACAAGTTTTTCCTTTTCTCGGTTATTATGAATTCATAGTAGAATTGGAGAAATTGGATAAGAACTTAGGTAAAGATAAAGTAGCTGATTTTGGTAGAGATCTCTACCAAAGAAGAATCCGGCTATTAGATTTGGAATCATCAATGGTAATTTTTTACTTTTCAACTTATAAAAACCATCATTAGTTTGGAGTAGGTAACACCAATTACCTTTTGTTTTAAACAAAAAGATAAAACAAAAACAAAAACAAAAACAAACTAGAAGATTATGCTACACAAACAGAGAAATTCTTCCTCTCAAATCTCACTCTTGTTCTCTTAACAAATGCATGCAGCATACTCAAACCTGAGATTAACTTGACATCTTAAAACTGACCAGCTCCTCCTTAAAAGTAAGGTGGGTTTGACATGGCAAAATTGACAAACTTGTAATGGAAAAAAAAAACCGCATTAGTTATAAAAATGAGCCCCTCTTCAATTTTAAGTAGCCAAACTTTTTCCTTGATTCTAAGGATACATGCAAACTCGCCCTGCTTTTTTTTTTTTTTTTTTGTCTGAACCGCGAGGTGGTCCTGGATGGGCTCTCGCCCTGCTTTTTATGTCTGGCAAAATGTGCGAAGTATAAGTTCAAATATTAGATTTCACCCGTTAATAATAATAATATCACCTTGCTCTAATATCGTATTGAATTTTCTCTCTCTCATTTTCTCTTTTGTTTTATAGCATTTGGAAACTGAGCACAATATGGATTTCAACATATCCACAACTGTATATACTCGTTTGAAATCCTGATCGAATAGTTTTGAACTTTTAAAAATCCATTAAAACCTTAATAAAATATCAAGAGCGGGACAAGCATAGCAGATTAAGTTGACTTAGAGCACTTCCACCGCTGCAGTTTGGCCCAGGCAAGAAGGGGCCCAAGCCCCATGTCACGCTTCCAGCGGGCTTTAGCAGTCCGGGTAGGAGGTGGGTCCCAACAAATAGGGCAAGCTCAAAGGCAAAACGAGCCTGAGCTCGTGCTTGGGAGCTGTTAACGTCAACAACGAAATTTTAAAAAAAAATTCTAAAAAAATACCCAAATTTTCAGATTTTTTTTATAATAAATACCTAGCCATATTCTTCATTTCCCACACCAAAATTATATACAAATTCCTCTCATTATATCTCATGTGAATGGTGGTTGCCCTTAAGTTGCCATGGCAATAGGTGAAAACATAACCAGCCTTTTGCAAAAGCTACCACTATTCACATGAATAGTAACAATCTTTGCCTTGCCTTTACCCTTTGCCATGGCAAGTGGGTGAAAGTGCTCTTGCAGGGCAATGGGAGTCAGGCCGATTAACTGTCCTTAATAAAGCAGGCATAAAACAAAGAAGAAGAAGAGAGAGAGTAGTGATTAGACCATGCATGGGGAGACAAGAAATTGGTGGCACTGGCTCCTTAGTCCTCATTTGTAATGTCAATGTGTCACGATCCATTGTTTTCTTCACTTTTTAGCTCTCTTTCTTTCTTGTCTTTGCCCTTTACAAGCTAAAAAGCACTCCTCCCCTTTAAAATCATACACATGATTTGATTTGAATTTTTTGTGTGTAAAATTTAAAACTTTACATGTCTCTTTGAAACTTGGTTGTTTCAATGTCTTTTAAAAAATAAAAAATAAAAAATTATTAAAGGGAATCTAGATCTTATCTTTCATGTGACAAGTGCAAAACTTTCCTCAAAACAGCATAATGTTTTCTGATATACATGAGAGGAACATGGTTAGTTGGCAATCCTCTCATACTTTAGATGGTATAACAAAACATCAAATCATATCATATACCATTCATAATAATGGTCTGAGAGAAGAAGCAACACCCTATCTTCGACCTAGCTAGATCGCAATTATGTCTCTTGACAGGCCTTTCTACCCCACCACATTTCTCATCTTGCTTCTTTTTTTCCTCCCATCTTCGTAGGGGTTGCCCTACACCCTGCACCCTATAACGTTATGTGACTCAGCCAACACTTCACTCACCTAAATTCTACACATATTTTTCCATCTCTTATGCCGGATTCCTAAATTCAAACATCTGATTCTTACTCACAACGTAAAAACAACTGAGTTTTAGTAAATTGTCGGAGTTTTTTTTCTGAAAAAAAGAATAAAATTTTGAGATGGGCATGGATGGAAACTTCAAACTTGGTGATCCGTAATAGCTATTTATTTCGTAGTTGATAGGATTTGGCAAGAAAATGAATTATGGGACAACTGACAAATGGTTGGAGAAGATAACCTAGAAAGGGGTAAAGAGTCGTAGGGTTCTTCTTCACTGGCTGGCTGCTTTGCTCCAGCTCTTCAGTACTTTTTGCTTACAACTTTACACACACGTGCGGCTCCACGTGGTAGGTTGTGAATGGCTGTCGCACGTCAAATATTGTGGCTTTTGCCACAGATGTAAACACTGTAACATCAAATTTTCAACCATGTCAGGAATGCACGTGCAATTAGCCACCAACCTGGCCCCGCACGTAAGCATTTTGTTCTCGACTTTCACATGTACATCTTTATGTTTTGTCATTCCACCATCCTAATTTGAAGAGACATGGTCTTTTGTTGTTTGAATGATCTTTGATATGTAAAGTAAAGTGTCATTTCTGATTACAAACTAAATACATTTTGACATGTATTGACTTGTTAAAAAGAATTACTTACTGAAAAAGAAAAATGAGAAATTAAACGAGCACATGACGAATTGTAAATAAGTACAATAAAGAATGATTTCTCACATCTTAAGAGCTAAATAAAAACAACTAAAAATGTGATTTAATGTGCACATATGGGGTTTTGTGAACTAACTAATGTGCGATACCCCACCCTCTCTTATCAATATAACTAATGTGCGATACCCCACCCTCTCTTATCAATATCTATATTTATAGAGAATTAAAAACATAAAATTTTCGTTCAATTTGTAAAAAGAAATCTAAAAGCAAACCCACAAGCTATTCCCACCTAACTTGAGCATCGAAGTATTCAAATAAACAAAATAAATCAAGGACAGCACATTTACAATCGCAAATTGTGATTTTGAGTCGGAAAAAAAGTGATGAAATAGGTTTTATAAATAAATAAATAAAAACCCTAGGTAATACATATATTTTTTGAAACCAACTAGAAGGTCGATTATGTGTGAAAGGAAATGTCCCTATCTAAATTCAAACTCCAAAGAATCGATTTGATTGAACTAAGTATGTGAATAGACGGTAAAAACAAACATCATGCCGGGTGAAGTTAGGTCGGTGAAGAAGACAGCGGACAGTAATTTACCAATAAGCTGAAGGTCAAAATTGGGTGGGACCCATCCAAACGAGCCTAAAGGGGCAAGAGAGGGCCGCACGAGGGGGTGGGGTCGGGGGGGCACTTTTCAGCCACAGGGGATCGTACCTCCTCTCTCCCATCTCACTTTGCTATCAACGATTCTCGCTGTCTGCTGTGCTGACCTACGTAGTGGGCCCCAGCTCTACATCCGTCGGCCTCGGCCCATACACTCTCTTTATAATAAATAAATAAATTTCACAAATAATAATAATAATTATTATTATTTCATATATTTTAATTCCAAAGTCGTGTCATGTGGGAAAGATGGAAGTTCTGTTAATAGAACTTAATGAACTCATTTATCTGCAGAAGTTCTGCGCTCCCTCTCTCTCTCTCTCTCTCTCTGCGGGAGCAACCACATCTTGACATGAAAAACTTGCGTGAAATATTATTATTATTATTATTATTATTATATGACGCTAATGAGTTGATAAGTTAATACGACGTCAACTTCTCGTTTGAGGCCACTTTTCAATTTTATCTTATACAAAATCGTATAATTTTCAAGTTAACATTCAAGGATCGCGAAATTAGCAATTGCTTTTGTTATTATAGGAAATGTATGGTCTTACTTGTATTATTGACAAGTAAGAGTGACCTGCATATGCAATTGCATGCGTCATCCGGACCATAAATTGTTGTTGCATGCGAAGGAACATTAAAATGAAATGATGATGGGATTTGAGGACACACATGACCCTAAAAAACTAACTAACATTTTAGAATATAGGTCCAGAGAAAATAATTATACAATTGTTTCCTTGCTCCTGTCTGGTGTTCCCTAACCAGGAGGCCCCGTATTGGGATTAGACTGTCCGAATTGACAAATCAATTAGGATGCTGTGGTTATTGGGTGGAATAATTATAAATGCATTAACTATAAATTATTCCCCTTTGTCCATTTTTGGAAAAGTAATTCATTTTTGCATGCATTATACCAATATTCTGAAAATAATACTATTTTTATTTTTATTTTATTGCTCGAAAATAATAATAATAATAATTATTATTATTATTATATATTAAAAAGTAGTATTGCAGATACGGGTTGTAATTTTTTTTCTTTAAAAAAACAAAAAAGAAGAAGCCAAAAAGCGATGACGAATTAAGAACTGGAATAACAAGGTTGAGTAAAAGAATATAGCAGAAAGCTGGGAAACAAAAAAGGACATGTATATATGGAAATTCATAAAATAAAAATAACAGAGAATTTGGTTGAAAATCAAATCATGATGTATATGAACCTGAATTGATTTGTACAACATGATAATATCTCTATGAACCCAAAAAAAAAACAGAGAAAGGATTATGCATTATTAATTCAGACCTGGTTTTTTTATGATTAAATATCTAAATATCATAAATCCATTCAGTTTTTAATATGAGTTTATATAGTTCATACCATGAATATAAATTGATGATGATAATTACACAAACCAAGAGAAACTGATCACCTTGAGATCAGGATTTGATTAACACCATATCATAATCAGCACCATAACAAAAAAAAGTAGGAGAGAGAGAGAGAAGAAGAAGAAGAAAAGTGAAAGAAAAACCAATATCAAAAAGCTAAGATAAAATAAAAAAAACAGTGGACAGATCTTATTGGTTCCATCAAATTGGAAACAAAGTTCATGAACAGCCATCGAATATACTTCTATACACATATATATTTAAGCAGATTAATAACACTAGAAAGAGAAGAAGAAAATTAATTAAGAAAAATGAACTAACAAGCTAGCTAGGTGGGTGTGCCTTGCTATTATATCAGGGGTCATTACGTTCGTGCCAGCAGAGGAGCATTGCTATGCAGCGCCGGAGGATGTAGAATTTAGTCCGCTGCTTCTTCAACAGGTGACGGCACTTTTTCCCGAACGGCGGCCGCTGGCAGCCGGATTCACACTCTCCGTTCATCATGTTCATCTGCGCGTTTTGATTGAAGCTTGTAGTTGTACTAGTAGTGCTACTTCCGCTTTCCTCCACCGCCAGTGCCATATTGATGAAGACTTGAAATTCAAAGGTCTGATCACTCTCACCAGCTTCTGCTGCACTGCTTCTAGATTTGTCACTACTAGTCCCACTAGAAGCAGTAAATATATACACATGTGAAAAGGTAATACATGTATCTGTCTCATGATTCAAACTGTTTACTTCTTTTCGTCAAAAAAAACTGTTTACTTTTACATCATTACTGAAGCATTTAATTATCTACGTGGGACTTAATAAATAGATGAAACACAATATTTCTGATAAATAAGGAAATATTCACAATAATAATCAAGTGCCCGACTTGGATGAAATTTTGAAGGGAGAATAATCGTCGAATGAGAACCTAAACATTGAATTGTTCGGATTATAAAATTACATTGTGAAATATATATGCACATTTATTCATCAAATAAGGTGACAATTTTTTTCTTCTTTCATTTAAATATGAACTCATTCATTCAGAATCCCTTTTATTTCTAGTAGATAACTTACAGTTGCAAACTTGGTGAATAAATTTGATGGCTCTACTATATAATTAATATTTATTATTATTATTATTATTGGAGATTGGGGGGCCATGGTTTAGATTAAGTAAGAAGAAATGATGGGAGCCATTGGTGCAGGCAGAAGAGAAATTTTTAATATGGGTTGGATATGAACTGTGAACACTGCAAATCCACCAGCTGTCAGGAGGATAACATAGCATATGAAACATAGAATGGGCCAAGTTTCCTGCCATTTTTGTTAACCTGATATGTTTTCAATTAAAAATTCACTTTGACCCCACTCCAAAGTCCTCAACAGATACTGCAAATATATATATATTCTCTTGTTCAAATGTCTACACGTTATTATCATATGAATACTATAGTAAATAAGGAGAAAAACATAAATAAAAAATAAAAAATACATGACGTCAAATAATAAAAAATACATGACGTCTGTACGATATTAACATCCAGACATCCACATAGGAGAATTTATGTATATATATATTATTTAGGGTTAACTGCCCCTACTTCTACTTCTACTACCAGTAAAAAAATTGAAGTGAAAGAATATAACATCATGCTTTAAATTTTTAGGTAACTTGAAGTTTAATTAGGAGACTAGTACAGTGTTGCATTATTTTGGTCAAAGAATTGCAATAGAATCCTTGACCCAAACCCCACACCCATAAATGCCCTCAAATCTAGAGGCTGCTGCATATGTATGTGTCACTTTCGTTTCATTTTATATTTATTTATTTTTAAATAGTTAGAAAAGAGAAGGGGTATTCTCACATACAAACACGATGTCATACAGAACTTAACTACAAACCACTAGTTTGCATATATGTCAAATACGGTGTCATATACAGTGTCGCACACAAATATTATGTTGAATAACTTTTGCATATATGTCAAATTATGATTTGCAGAAAGAGGACGAAACAGCGTCTCTAAATTGAAAACCAGAGGTGGGCTAAACAAATTGTGGAATGATCTCCTCCACATATATAGTCGTTGTTGGCATTGGTACCACAGGCAAGTAATTGAACCTTTATCATAGTTCATTAGTGTTAAGAAAAGTGAAGCTTGGAAGTTTTCAAGAAAATGCAGGCAATTAGTGGCCAAGATACCTCAGCTTATCTGTACGACTGTGAATTGTCCTGATGACGTTGATTTTGTTTTGTGATGCCTTCTGCTGACCGAGCAAATTTAGTTAAAGGCTCAAGATCATGTACGGGTCCTGCCATGTGCTAAGCCAGAGATTTTTTTTTTTTTTTTGGAGGCTTTTAGCTAATGAGTGTTCTTGGGCCAGCCACACTCTGCTTTGTGTATTTATAGTAAATGGAGATCACAGATTTACAGTTAACTAGCCATATATAATTATTTGAGTGTTCTTTGTGCAATAGGTTAAATTGGCTAATAGGTAAGGTAATAGGCTAAACTAGTCAACAAATTAATGATGTCATATAATTATTTGATTCTGCAGCTAGCTGTGCTACTCTTCCTTTACATTAAATAGAAGAAAAACTTTCATGTAGCTGATGCCACACACGTTGGTGGTATGCCAAGTTAATCATGTGTTGAAAAACTAAAGCATGTGGCAGTGTGTGATATGTGAAATGACATCTCAGTGGACATAGAGCCCAGAAAACCAAAACACTGAACCGCACCAGATGGAAAAAATCAGAAAAAAAAAACAAACAAACAGGCACCAAATTGGACCAAATCGGTTTCAGTGCCGATTTCACACCTTACAAAATCAGATTGGACCGAACTGGCTGTGTATTTTTTTTAAATTATTGAAGTCCTATACTAAATTTCTAATCTCATAACTAATATTTCCCCAACACCTATCTTTTCTAGGCTCAATTTTCTCTCTTTGCATGAAATTGGATTATTTGTAAATAAAAAAATTTGAAAAAAATTTAAAAAAATCCGGTCCAAAACCGGAAATCGCACCGAAACCAATTTAAAATGGACTGATCGGTTTCATAAATATTTTTCACCAAAATTAAACCAAACTGTACTGATTAAATAGTACAATTTCCAATTCCGGGATGAGGCAAAAACTAAACCGAACGACCGCGCCCTTCCCTAATCCCAAGTGCAAAGAAGTGCTTCTCCTATCTCGTAAGGACTTGGACACAGTTTAACAACTGAGATTTATTAGAAACCTCTCAAGCATGCCTAGAAAGTGGTTTTTCCGTAACAACAATTCTTGACACTGGCTCTTTAATTGCATGTAAACTGTATTTCTCCTTACAAATCAATCACAATTTGATGAGGCGTGTGGGCTGATCAAGTTGAATTGCTCATTAAGAACAGAAAAAGAAAAAAGCACATGACAAAATAAGAAGAAAAAAAACACACTTCAAATTGTAATTGGTTCGTAAAGATAAAATAAAAAAGAAGAAAAGGAAAACACAAAAAAGGAGTGCTAAGCATCAAAATAATTCATGATGGGTAGGTGCATGAGATTTCTGTTGCACCTAAAAAATGTGACTAGAGAGAGAGAGGAACACCCTTTAACATGAATTTTACATATTTAAATCACAGCAAACTTAAATCTTCAAAAAAGACTTTTTGTAAACATGAAGTGAGAGAAGTGTTTGGTTGGTTATTTTGTGGCCATGGTTCTCATAATAATTACAGGAGGGCAAGTCACCCCTGAGATCGAAACACCACATTATGCAACAATTCTTGATGTGAAGAGGGGGATTGAGGAGCGTTTGAATGTTGAGGTGGAGAGGCAGACCCTGTGGCTAGACGAAATAATGCTGCAGGACGAGGACATAGTTGGAAATTACTTCCCCCAACGATATGGTGTTTTAAGACTCAGTGTGACACCTTTGCCTGGAGAACCAAAATGCATTATTTGGGTGAGGCATAAAAACGAACATATAGGGTTTGTGAGAATTAGAGAAACAATCATGGTGGTTGATCTGAGAAGCAAAATTGAGAGGCGTTGGGGGATTCTGAGTAACATGACTTTGTTCCATCTTGATACGGAAATGATCGATGACCGTCCTCTTTCTGCGTATTATATAACAGAGAATTCTGTAGTTGAAATTAAAATTGAGATTGCACCTCGTTAATTGAGGTATTTTAAGATGATATGGTGATAGTTAATAATAAGTCTTTGGTTTTTTTGGTTAGAAGGAAGCTTGATATAATATGGAGAAGTTCAAAAATAGATAAAATCTTTATGCGATACAAATATTGAATTGCTAAAAGTAGCTTTTTCTTTTCTTTCTTTTCTTATGAATGCAATTTTCTCCCCTTAAAACATTAGATAATTATCATTAATAATGTAAATCTCATTCACATATGGGCATAAGGTATAGATCAAATTAATTAACTTATATATCTATCCTCTATTATAATAAAACATATTTGTGTGAGATTATAATATCATATCAACACGTTACATGGTGTTATAATTTGATAGATTATGAATTAAAAATATTCATATTTGACTAATTAAATAATTTTGAACCGGACCATACAAAAAAGAAGAAGATGAACGGCCACGATCGTCTGATCGGTTTGATCAATGCAACCACATTCATACCCGCTAAAATTGACCTCTTTCTAAACAGAGCTTCTAAGCAAATCGAGCTTTAGACTATACAGAGCTTCTTCTTCTTCTTTGCTTTGACAAACAATGTCTTCTCAGAAAACCTTCAAAACCTTGAATAAATTCTTCCCAACAGACCCCACATTGATATCCAACCAAGAAATTGCTCAGAAGATTTCTAAAACCCTAATCAATTCAGGCCTTCAACCCCTCAAATCCACCCCATCTCTGCTCTCCAATCTCAACCCCCACATAACCAACCTTGTCCTCTCAAACCCACTCGTCCCGCCCCATTCTTGCTTGAGCTTATTCAACTTTCTCCAAACAAACCCATCTCTCACTTCCCACAAACCCAATCTTCAAGCCCATGTAGCCCTCATTTGCAGGCTCTATCAAGCTAAGAAATTTGCCCAAATGAAAATTGTATTGAATGGTATTGTCTCCAATGATATTCTTCGATGCCCTGTTTCTGAAATTGTCTCTTTGGCTGAGGATGAGCGTAAAGGGGTGAAATTTGTTGAGACATTGTGTGATATGCTGTTCAGGGTTTATGCAGATAACAAAATGTTTGAGGAGGCTGTTGGGGTTTTTGACTACGCGGAGAAGAAGGGGTTTGAGATTGAAGAAAGGTCCTGCTTTGTGCTTTTGCTTGCATTGAAGAAATGTGGTCAGGTGGATTTATGTTTGAGGTTCTTTGATCAAATGGTTGAAAAGGGTGTTCAAATCACTGTTCATTCATTGACGCTTGTGATGAATGAGCTTTGTAAGAGAGGGGAGGTGAAAAAGGCTAAGGCTTTGATGGGTGCAATGGCTGGTAGACAAATTAAGCCTAATGTTGTTACATATAACACACTTCTGAAAGCATACATTGAAAGGAAGGATTTTGAGGGTGTTAATGAGGCCTTGAGCTTGATGGAGAAGGATGGTGTGGGTTATAATGTGGCAACATGCACGCTTTTGATTGATTGGTTTGGTAGCTGTGAAAAGATTGAAGATGCTGAAAAGGTGTTTGAGGAAATGCGTGAGAGAGGGATAGAACCAGATGTGTATCTTTATACTTCGATTATTAATTGGAATGGTAGAGTGGGAAATATGAAAAGGGCGTTGTTTCTGTTCGACGAATTAACTCAAAGAGGCCTTGTCCCAAATGCTCACACTTACGGGGCATTGATTAATGGTGCGTGCAAGGGCGGACAGATGAAGATGGCAGACATCTTGGTGAATGAGATGCAAAGTAAAGGCATTGACGTAAACCAAGTTGTGTTTAATACGCTGATGGGCGGGTACTGCAGAAAAGGGATGATGGATGAAGCTCTAAGGCTGCAGGATTTCATGGAAGGGAAAGGCTTTCAGACTGATGTGTTTACTTACAGCACTATAGCTAGTGGATTGTGTAAATTGAATAGGAATGAGGAGGCAAAGAGTTTGTTGTTCACAATGGAAGAAAGAGGTGTGGCTCCAAATGTAGTGTGTTTCACTACTCTAATTGACATATTCTGCAAGGAAGGAAACTTTGTTGAAGCAAAGCGGGTAATTCAAGAGATGGAAAGGAAGGGAGAGAGACCTAACACTGTAACATACAATGCTCTAATTGATGGGTACATCAAGAAGGGTAAGATGAAGGAAGCTCACAAGCTAAAGAAGGAGATGGACGACAAGGGGTTGATGCCAGATACGTATACGTATTCATCGCTTATACATGGCGAATGTATTGATGGCAAGGTGGATGAGGCACTGAAATTATTTCATGAAATGTATCGGAGGGATTTAACTCGTAACGTTGTCACGTATACAGCAATGATTTCAGGGTTGTCTAAGGATGGGAGAACAGATGAAGCTTTTAAGTTGTATGATGAGATGAAAGGAGAAGGCCTCACACCTGATGATAGAGTATATCATTCACTTGTAGGCAGCCTTCATACAGCCAAGTCTTAACTCTATGAAGGAGTATATATAATTTTTTTATGTGACTCTATCCTCTCTCTACCTGAAGAATTCAAACTTTCTTTGCCCAGTAGAGTAAGTTGCTTGAATTTGAAAGAAGGATTTAAAATATCTGAACTATAAAGAATGGATGAAATCACTTTGGATAGGTAAAATCTACACAAATAGGTTTGCCTAAGATTGTAAATTCGAAATGCGCACTTCAAGGAAGTCCTTGAGCAAAGTTTGATCAGTTGGCTTCTGCCGAATGACACAAGAAGCGCCCACCCCACAATTAGGAGTGCTAGCTTTGAATAAAAATGTGAGAAATATACAATAACTTACAGTATAGAGTTTCAACTCTTCTACAGTAAAGCAAAGAAAGCCAATATTACAACTTTGGAGCATTGAAACCTAGCCTCCGCTAAGCTCCAAATTTTTTTACCCTTAAGCCTAAGTTGTTCGTCTCTATATTCCAAGCCTCAGCTTGCTGTACATTAAGCTCCAAAAGCTGGGAGCTCAACAGCTAAACTCCAGATTTCCTTAAAAGATACCAGAAATCGAACCAACGGAGTAGATACCATAGCCTCGTGCTGCATTTCTAAACAAGTAAAGGACCATAAGCCCCAAGCCCTTGGCTTCCAAGAGACTGCCTGAGCTTCAAGAATGCTCGGCTCTCCAGCTGCCGCACCCGCTCCTTGGACAATCCAAACATGCCACCAATCTCTGATAGTGATCTCTGCTTGCCATCTTCAATGCCATACCTTAGCCTGATTATCTGTCTCTCTCTTAAATTGAGGATGCTTAGGAGGTGGCGCACATGTTGCCTCATCAGCTGCTTTGCTACACTCACATCTGGGATCTCAACCCCAGTGTCAGCAGTTACCTCCTGCAATTGTGAAAGAAAAAATGTTTGCTTCTTAAACCATTGGAGAAACCATGCTCAATATAGTCCAACAAATTACATCACGTTCAAAATTGAAGTTGTATACAGCCATATCACATACCAGAAAAGTATGAGAGAGAGAGAGAGAGAGAGAGAGAGGTATATAAGAAAATCGAGACAACAAGAATCTTTACCTGAAAGGTAGTATCTTGGTCAGCCCAGACTGGTTGTTGCATTGAAAGTGGCATTCTTGTAGCATATAGCAACTTTTCCAACTTTTCAACTGTAATACCAACCCGTCTCGCTAATTCTTCTTTGCTTGGGTTGTGATTTCCTTCCTGAATACATGATTTCTTTGCCTCCAATACTTTGCCAAGAAGGCTGTACACATTCTCCTGTGAATAATTGTCATATTCAATAAAGTTCTTTTTGCTTTGCACACGCTACGAAATAGTTAACTTTTGATTATTCAGACATGGGCTAAGCGGATTTAGTATATTAGCAAGTTAACAGTGTAGATTTTCCACTATAGCAAAAAGTGGTGACGAAACTAAGAATTCAAGGTACAGATTTCAATGGCAACAGTACTTTTCCTCATCATCTGCATTAACCAATTCCATAATTTTCATTCTGTTGCAAAATCCTATGGAGACGACAGAAATTTTTCAGAACAGGATACAATCAGTTGACACAAAAGATAGAAACTTGAAGAAGAATCTCATTGCAAAGTAGAGACTGGAGACATGGTAATTTTTTCATTACCGGCAAGCGGATGGTCCTGGAATGTTGAAATATGGCCTTCCTAACTGTTTGCCTTATCCACCAGTATGCATAAGTAGCAAATCGGCAACCAGCTTGGGGCTTGAACTTCTCAACACTCTTCATGAGACCCATACTTCCCTCCTACAAAAGTATCAGATAAACATAGAAAAGCAATTTAATTCTCAAGTCCAGGCCTTAATATAAAAATCAAAATACTGCTCTTTGGTTGCAATGAAGTTTTCTGAAAAGAATTATTGTTTAACCTCCAATACAACCTAACCAAACAATCAGATAGAGCATGTGTATAATATATGCCATCCTAGGAATTGCTGACATTGCCAAGATGAATACAATAATATCCATTATCTGATCATGAAGGATACAGACGAACAATAGTTAATCTGAACAGATGGCACAAATTTAAAATTTCAATCTGGCCTGTAGGAGTTGCCAATGCAATTTCATGATCTAATACAATGCTTTACTGCATTCAAGTAAGCAAAAAAGAAAAAACTTTGGCGTAGAAGTCAAAATTTTGTCGGTAAGATGTGGTCTGTGTAACAAAAACCATCAAGTCTTAGCCCTAAGGACTACATATAAGAAAGCATGTTCCAGTGAAGTTACCTGCATTAAGTCCTGGAGGCCAAGACCTCTCCCTTGATATTGTTTAGCAATGTGAACCACCATACGTAAGTTAGCATAAATCAGCTTTTCACGGCTGCTGGTACCAGAGCGAAGCTGTGATTTCAAGATCTGACAACTAATTCCAACAGCTTCAGCCCATTCAATCAAAGTTGGTTCACGGCCAAACTGTGTTTGAAGTCTAGTCTTCACTTCTTCTAACTTAAATAAATCCTGTTACATAATTCGACACATGAATGCAGTATCAGACCCTACATAAACCAGTAATCCAAAAATCAGCAGACAAACATTACTTAGATATACACCTGAACTCGGGCAATCAATTCTGCCTCCTCTTTAGCAGTCAAAAGTTGTCTTGTTTCAGGACCCCACAAGAACAACCGCAGGGGATCATTTGGATTAAATCCTTCACTTATCTTTTTCCGCACATCTGAACTTGTAAAACTGTTTGACTCATGACCTATAACTTTTGACTTAGGCACCTTCCTTGTCTTAATTCGCTTGCGCCGCCTCTCTAGAATCCGGGTTGACCTTACAGTTGTCTCCTCCTCAACTATCCAGTTGGCCAAACTTGTATACCCCAAACTAGACAAAAATTCTTGACTTCAGTTCCAAAGGAATTTGATAGGGAAATCATAATGAAACAAGGAAGTAACACAAAACTGACCCCAGAGAAAGAGACTCGTCAAAATCAGCTCCCATTGATTGGGAGTCTTCAGCTAATGAGGCTGCTTCTCTGGAGGCTGACAAAGCTTTCTTAGCCAGGGCAACTACATTACATGGTTCGACATCCATATGCTTATTGGAAGCAGTGGTCAAAGACTCCAGAGTCAAAGGTGTGGATGGCTTTGCTCCTGTTTGTAAGGATGAAAATCTGCAAGGCAGAGATACAACATGAGCATCACATAAGGATGCAATTTGGTAACAAAATTGCAATCACCTGAAAAAAAAAAAAAAAAAAAAAAGGAGTTTTATTCATCTTACACATCTAAAATATCAGGGTTAAGCAATTGGGGCTTAGAGCCGTTCACCAACGGGTAAAAGTCATCAATGTCTAAATCTTCATGGACAGAGGCCCCAGTCTCTATCTGCATCCTATCTAATGTAGCCTAATAAAAACACAGAAAATGGTAATTAATTAGGAGTTTCCCAGGAGAGAAATAGAGATAGCGTATGAGACAATTTCTAAGAAGTAAGGAATACCAAGTAGGTGTGTGAAATGGTCAATGTGTAAGAAAGAAGAAGCCTCACAAAATCTTGAATTATACAAATCAATGGTGGCATTTTAAAAAAGAAAATTAGTATCATCAATAGGCATAATTTCAAATGAGGGAAAACAGAAGTTTGAGCAAGGAGTTTTACACCATTGAGGATTATTCAAGTTATATGAAGTGCACATCTGATCTAACTTATATGCAGAGCATTTCTACAACAGAAGTCTAACCTCAGATGTTTTATCTTCTTTCAGTACATGCAATAGAGGCTTGAACTCATCACGCTGCTCTTGTAAAAGAACCGAGGTAGGAAAATGTCGGGCTACAGATGTAATCGGCACAGAAGTAACTGCAGGAACTGCTTGCTCATGAAGCATCAAAACTGAAAAATTAGGAGTACCAACAACCTGACGTTAACCAACAATGGACAATGGGGGGGGGGGGGGGGTAAACTATCCCTTACTCAATCATTTTTGTAGACAATTACTATCAGCATAATAATCTGCATCTCTTCATGAACTCCAATAGTATCAGACTCTAAAGAATTAACTTAAGTAACTCAGCATCTCAATTCTCATTCTAGAACCTTTTATCCTAGAGGGATAAACACACAATTATTCACACTCCTATGCATGTAAGCGCAGAAAAATAATCTTTTTTGAGAACTGTTTCAACAGGAAATAGAATATTAAAAAATATCCGCTACTTCCAAATGTAGCTCTTGCATTAGGATTTTACGTGGAAAAGATTTATGCTAATAGTCTTTGTTCCACAATTTAGCGCATCAATTCAAGCAAGTTCAAGGAATAAAAATCAAACACAACAATTAAATATGTAAAACTCATCTCAGAAACACAAAAGCTCAACATACCCAGTTGCTGTATTGGGATTAAACATAAAGACCAATCATTCCCAACTTATGTTTAAGTACCTATGGCTGAATTCCAAAAACTATAAACTTTCCGAGTAAATTCTCAGCAAGCAAACAGAATAAATGAGAAAATGGAGATATCAAAGTAGTGAACTTTTTTTACCTGAAGTAGAGGGAGAAGAAGAAGGAAGAGGATGCCTGAGGTGGGTTGTTGAAGGAAAGGCTGAAGATGAAGAAAGAAAGTGTCTTCCAGCCTCCATTGGAAGAACAAAATAGTTATTTATCAGTGTAGCTAAGCTAGCGGTATATTCAAGTAAAGCGGTGTATATTCTGCCCTGCTATTGTGTGTACCTTGCATTGGCTTCCTGTGTTTTGCAGATAATGTAGCAGGGGAGGTTCTGCTCCTGCTTTCAGAGACAATTTCACACCTCAAAATCATTTACTTTGTTTTCTTTCAAATGGATCAGGTTGGGCTTTTTCACCCTTTTTCATTTTTGTTGTTCTTCATTTTTGAATGAAAAGAAATCAAAAACTTGGGCTTGACCGAATAACACAGGCCTTGTTAATGTAGGCCTATTCTTTGGGAAGTTCCTGCCCAAGCTTAGAGTATAAGGGGCTTGAGCCAGAGTGTTTGACGGACCTCTAGTCTAAACCTGGCCCATGATAGGACTTATAGGCCCGAGGCTTTTCTCGTAACCCAACCCATAGTTGATTGTCCATCTCTTTTTCTGTGTCATTTCTACACGTGTGAATTGTTGATGCTATGTGAGATTCACTTGCATCAACATCTGGCATACAACTAACCACACGTGCACGACAGTCACAACAAGCACGTTGCCTTTTTCTTTCGTAATATTAGTGGCAATGTTTGGTTTAATAGAATGAAAAGGAATGGAATTCTTATAGAATGGACCCAAAATTAAGATCCAGAACAAGATATTGAGTCCGAGCCCACACCCCGAAACCCATATCCGAAACAAGGTTTGAAATTTAAAACTAACAAACAAACAAGTCATAAAATGTTCGAAACAAACAAAAGAAAAATATAAATGCAGTAACAATGATCGCAAGAGAATTAGGTAACAAAACTATAAATTCTCCTATGACGGTACGTTGGAAAATTACTGAGAGAGATGTGATACCATTGCCAACACAATGTTGTGCTGTAACCCACGAGCGAGTGGATTTGGATAGCAGGGGCCTTTGTGACATTTCAGTCTCAGTATCCGACATTGGTCAAACTGTCAGAAACAAAACCACCAAACAAAAACCTGAAACACTGGTTACAAGCGCGTGACACGACAGAGAAAGAGGGGCCTGCATCAGGCGCTTTTTCTGTTGATAAAAAAACAAAAAATATCACACAGTATTTTCGTTTTGTTTTATTTTTGTACACAACTAAGTTTAAGTAGGCTCTTTCCCACAAACAAAAAAAAAAAAACCTAAGTAAGGGCTGATTACAAACTTCACGAGAATAAGGAAAAGGTTAAGACGACACCTGACATATGTAAAGTATTATTATCATTTTCCATATTTAAATTATTATTTTCGTACAAGCCTAATTCACTAATTCATGTCTTTATTCAATGTAAGCTATCTCTCTCTCATCCGCTGCCTGCTGCTCTCTTCAAACCAGCGCGTGTACCCCTTTCCCCAAAACAAGTTCAAAAACCATGCAAAACAAACCAAAACACACACTCTCTCTCTCTCTCAGAGTCCCGACGACCCGCCTCACTCACACGAGAAATAAAAAGGGCCCCTCTCTCTCTTTCTGTGGGGTCAATCGAATTCCACCACCCTCTCAAAGCCCTAATTTCCCTCTCTCTCTTTCTCTCTCTCTGAGTGCCCAAACCCTAAAACCACCACCACCACCACCACCACCCATGGGCTCGGAGATGGCCCTTGCCCCCCTACGCAACCACGAAGACCCGACCCATATTCCCACCGCCCTAGAAACGGCGTCGTCCCATCAGCACTCCCAGCAATCCATACAATCTCTACAGCCCAAGACACATAACCAGCTCTCTCAGACCCGAAAGTCCGCGTCTTCCAGGGACCGCCACACCAAAGTCAACGGCCGGGGACGGCGAGTCCGGATGCCGGCCATGTGCGCCGCCCGGATCTTCCAGCTGACCCGGGAGCTCGGCCACCGCTCGGACGGGGAGACCATCGAGTGGCTCCTCCGCCACGCCGAGTCCTCCATCGTCGCCGCCACCGGCACCGGCACTCTCCCGGCCGAGCCGATCTCGACCTCCGCCCCCGCCGTCTCCTCCCAAGTGCCCTCCCTCGCTTGCCGGGCCCACCCACTCAGCTCCCTCAACGGCGGCGGACAGTTCATGTACCCGCTGGTGTCGTCGGCTCATCAGGCTCACCCGAATCAGCCGCATCAGCAGCCGAGCATTCGGCTGGACTTATGCCAGCCGGCGGGGTTGGACTACACCGAGTACCGGCAGCACATGCCGTTCACGTCGTTGCTGCTGCATCCGGCGGAGAATGAGGAGGAGGATGGGCAGCAGGAGGAGGCTTTGTGTCTTGGGGATGGATAGATAAAGAAAATGAGTGGGGTGTGTGTGTATATCAAAGTAGATAAAGCAAATAGGAAGCAAGCAATAGAGGGTGGGGTTGGTTGGGTACAAAAGGTGTAAGGTATGTGAGTGTTGTGTGTGTTTTGGGGTTTTAAGTTAAGAAGAAGAGAAGAGAGAATAGGTTTTGGGTAGTTTAGACAAAGACCCTGCCTTTCTTTAAAATATGATGTTGTTGTTCATCAATGGTTTCTTCTGTGTAGTAAGTAGCAAGCAGTCTTGGTCTAGAATGGGGGAGGAAAGATTGGGGCTTTAGAGTTTGGCTCTTTAATCTGTAAATGTTCTTCTTCAAGGCATCATCAAATCAAATTTAATAAAATGAGAGTCTGTTTTGGCTTAAAAATTTGGATGAATTTGTGTACTTTTGAGACTTCTCACTCATGGAGGAGGAAGGAGAGGTGGACCATGGTTGGATTTGGACCCACCATTGTTGTGCTTTATAAAATTCATTGAAGCACGCTGAGAGCTTTCCAACAATTTAAAATCAAACTGAAAAGGGTACCAAGTTGTATGTCTCAAGTCTAATCTTTGTAAACCAACCTCAGGGATGATAAGAAACCAAAAAGCAGATAATCTCTCTTCTTCTTGTGCTGTTGCCAAGAAGCAGAGAAGCGCTTTTATTCTAAGCTACAATGAAACCTGAACTGTTGGCTTGGTTGCCATTGAAACCAGAAGCAAATGGTTGATAAATCTTTTGAGCTGTTCCTAATACTCTGCATTGCCCTGTATTCAAATGTGCACTTCAATGACCAAGCAAGTATACTTCACCACTCTGCACTGAAACGTATACTTCACCAATGGCCAAGAAGCAAGTACATGCTTTATTATGAAGCACAAAAATGAAATAATCAATGGCGGAGCTTTCCGATTTAGTAGGAACTCACCGGCGGCAATTCATTGAAGATTTGTCGCATTTAATTCTACAATCATACGTTTAAACAGGGAAACTAAAGAGGATGAAACTGTAGAAATGTGGGTATGATTATTAATAAAAGCAGAGTATCATTGGAAACAAAGAACCGCGGCATTCGCAATAGATTGATTCAACAGGAATTACTTTGGTCCAATCATTCTCACTTCTGCTGTGGTAAGCAAAACATTCAGAAAACAATCCATACAAAGAAAAGTTATTCATCAACCAGTTTCAACGATGGCCTAGAACAATTTGTATGCTTCAAATCTCTGTATGCGTACTCAAGCAAGTGCATATATTTCACTATTGACCAAACAAACGAATCAACTGTGCGAGATAAATGATTGAAAGGTTATCAAAACCTTAGTTCCCATCTCTATATCTCCAACAAAAATCCTGAATTTAACCATATACTATATGTCAATATACAGCGTCACAATATTTCCGCAAAATAATTGTGCTTTCCGTTTATGACACCTGCCAATTATACACAATTTTTGCATAGACCATGAAGCATATATTTCACTTTTGTGTTCCTATAAAAGCATACCTGTACTATGGAATACTTTCCATGATATTGATACATTCATTTCGAGTATCTATTATTTTTTTTGGGAAAGAATTCATTTCAATTGTTTGACATATCTTTGTACATTCCAAATCTACTGAACCGGCCAAGCTACTCGTGAAGAAAACAATAAGCTGAAGGCCGAAGAAGATTCAATGAAACCCTTTCAACTCTGTTTTCTGAAAATGTATAAATTCATTATCATATTGTAACTGGGTTGTTCTAAAAATATCAGATGGTACTAGCATGCGACTACAAAATTCACACATGCAAGCAACCGTAATAATAGAAATTTAGAAACGAAAAAATGGAAAAAGAAACTAACTTACTCTTACAATGAGATAATCCAGCCTGGACGAACATTGGAAGAGCAAAAATATGAGATCTGAGCAGGTCCTGAACCACAAATCTACATGGTTTAAGCAACATCAGCAACAACAGGAGGAGAAATGTGCCTAATGCCATCCAAACATTCCTAATGTTTATTTCCCAAATATCCGCCACTTTTTCTTCTTTTTGCACTCACTTGAGAGCGAACCTGAAATAAAACCAAAACCATAAGTCATGCGTTACATTTAGAGGGATAATGTAAAATCCTAAAGCATGCATGATGGTATTAGCGTCAGACAACTAAACCTATCCAGACTCAGATATATAACAAGTCAATATAGCAAGGGCTAGTGGAAGCTAGTTGCATCTGATTTCCCACAAAAGATTCTTTACGGAAAATCACACTTGAAAGTTCTCAGATCAGATAAAGAGCCTATTATGGTGTTGCGACTTCCCCCTCCCAATCTTATAGATGGTATCACACACGCACACCCCAAAGGAAAGTAGACTGTCAGTTTATGTTCAGTCAAAGACTGTTGGCTAATGATACAGTGTTATTGCTCCAACTGGTTGAGTTCAGCTGAACAAGTTATCCAAAATCCAAGTTTCATTTTACTCCTTATCCCTTTGCATTCTACAGATGTACATGAAGAAGATAAAACAATTACCTCCTTGAGGATAAATTGAGTTGTAATGCACCTCTGCCCAGAAACTCAAATAAATAACTGCACAAGACATAAGAGCTTTCTGTAAAGCTTAATGGACGACAGATAACTAATATTTAAGGATATCACAATAATTTGTTCAGCAAAAATTCCACGGGATCCGTTTGTCAGAAGTATATGATTAGGCTAACGCGTGGATTCAATGAGAGAGTAATAAATTTGCTCATTATAAGAGAAATGAATTTAGAAACAAGACAGTAACATGTGGAATATGGAAATCTGAATCAATTACAGATATAGAAACTATATCACATTTTAACATACAGATAACTGATTACTTCATAAATCCAACTGTCTATGCCCACAACAAAAACTAAGAGCGCAACAAGCTTACCTTGTTTTGAAGTTTGGATATTAGGAAGAATCTCTATGCAACAGTTATCCTTAAAAGAAGTCAAGACAAAAATTTTCACCCCGTACTGCAAAAAATTACACACAAGTATCAGTCATTATATTAATTACTCACAAGTATCAGTCATTGTAAAAGATCTTTCATACCGAATCAGCAGCTGCCTGCAACGAGACATGGTCACCCCACTCACCATTCCTGGTTTCATTCAGATTGATGGGTATTAATTTAGCCCAAAAGATTAATGACAGGAAAACAAGGAAACATTATGAGTTCGATTAATACCTGGACATCTTCTCCAAATAGTCATCATATGCCATGGGAACATATCCCTCATAAATCTCCGGATGAGACTTCAGCTGGTAACAGTAAACCATCAAAGGATAAACCAGAATCCATGGAAGATACAAAATTTCATGGTGCCAAAGTTCAGTTGAACGCATTAGTAGAATATTTCCAAGAGAGCAAACCTGATTTACGACTTGGCTTCTTACATACGTGTGGTTGTCAGGTGTGTGATACAATTGGTCTGATAAAGCATGGAACTGGAAAATTAAAGCAAAATATGAGATAAACATGTGTAACCCTGAAAGATGCTAAGATCAATATCCAGGAATAAAAACAAAACTGATAGGTCCAAATGAGAGCTACATACTTGCTTTAAGGAAATAAACAACAGAAACAGACAAAGGTGCAGCATGACTAACCTGGCAGTTTCCATCTCCTTCAACCTTGCGTTCGAGGAAGCCATATATCTGCAGTCTACATTGAAAACGCAAGAAAATATTACAACAACAAAAAATGAAGAAAACAAATAAAATGGATTTTACTAACTAGGCAAATTATTGAAATACATACTACTATATTTATAGAAAGGAAAAGGGCAGGTATTACCTGTCAAGTAGCCTTTGATGATCTGAAGTCGCTTCATCAAATGAAGGAATTTCTCCATTAATTCTGGGAATATGCTAAACCATATGAAGGACAAGGTTAATACTGGTGTCGACATTTGCAAATCACGCCATATGTTGGCAGAAAAGTAGCAAATCAAATATACAATTAGTACTCACGAATTTGCAAAATGTATAAGTTTCTTTTGGGTAGGGGTGGCGGGGGAGTGGGCAGGTGGGAGGAAATTCACATGATCAACCAAAATGCTATTGAAATATCTATGTAAATTCCCATGTACATTCCCTTCTCAACATCAGATTGTCAGCTAAACTTTATAAATTGATAAAGAATGGCTAACATTTCCTAAAAGGCCAATGATGACTCCTTAAAACTGTTTAATAACAAAAACATGATGAAGCATTTGATATTACAACATGGTGAAAAATCTGGACAGCATAAACTTACAGGAACGGGATTCAAGCTCCAGTCTACTTCACCATCAAGTGCACATTCATCAGTTAGCCCCAAATGATTACCAGGGCTAGAACATAAACTAGAAGCTTCTTCCTGGCCATAATCATGGTCTGCATGGTGCCAAAAAAAAAAGGCCTATGAAGATAACTACATGACATAGGTTACCTTAATATGTATGAAAAGAAGGTAAAGCAGCAGGTTTCCAGATACCCGAACAATAATTCCTTGTAGATACACCATGCCACTCATCTGCAAGAACGGATGCTTGTGCTTGCGCTTCTCCTGCATGTGAGTATTCAGAGGCTTCTGTTACAGATAGTCCTGAAAATTCCTCTTGAAGAGTTCGTGCAATGATCTCATCATTCTCCACATGGTTTGATTCTGTATCATAATGACTTCTGAAATACTCTTCGTGGTAGATATCATTAGCATTGTGTTGTATCATGTCACTGTAGTAGTATGAAGAATTATAAACTGGATCACCATCAAGTAGACGAAGCCCCCACTGAATAATATCTGAATCATGCTCATGGGAAGCCATCTCCTTAAATATGCATATGTCGAATAAGAAAGCTTAATCTTCTTCTAAGAGCAATGACGGAATCCCCAAGAAGTTCAGGTAATAGAGTAATCTCTGCCCAAAAGCTACCAAGTATGTTAAAAAAAAAATTTAAAAACCTCCAATGCTTTGAGGTTCTTTACCCACAACTGTAATTTAAATTAGAATATCCATCTGCGCAAATCTAAATTAAATCACAGCAAGAAATAATTTTTATTAAATTAAGTATAGTGCTTCCAATTTTAACATAAATCCTTATTATAATAAAGCAGTTGACTTTTTCAAATAATACTGGACAAGTATACAATAGAAGATTTAGCTGCAATTGATTGGACATCTAACAGAGGATATAATAAACATATTTGTGAAAATGATGCCTGCTGTGTGATCATAATTACAAACTTTGCTAAGTTCCAAGTATGTTTATTATTAACTTTAATAAACAGTCCCATGTATACTAAAATTGTGCTGAGATCAGCAAAAGACTTCAACCCACCGTCAAAAAACCAGGAAAAAACAGATAATTGCTGGTCTAGAATGACCGGCTGGAGACTTCGATTATCCTCAAAACATCATAAAGTGACAGACAAACCTGTTAACCTAACAACGCGTGCTCACACATTCTCAGTATTTCTGAATAAAATATCACACAGAGAGATAACGACCTAAAGCAGCCTACTTTCCCAATATTAAACTAGCTGCATGACAACAAACACATAACTCCCAGCAAAGAAATAAGAATCAACGTTAACTCGGATAGGTAAAAACACCTAATGCTTAACCTTTCACCTCACATGTTTATGGGAAAAAATCCAAAAAATGAAGTAAACTTTAACTAGCACAACATTTAATCTTTACTTCAAATAAAATTTCATAGGACCCTTGATTTACATACGAAAACTAAAAGATCGACTTTGCAAACAAAGAAATTTATTTAAATAATATCCAAAACAAACTACAATTACTCTCCATAACATTCATATTACTATATATTCAACCCAACATCAGATTTTGCTTGATGAGTCAAATTGATTCCATTTCATTTCAAGACTAGACCTATATCTATTTTTATTTATAAGAAACTACCTATATCTTCTATTTTCTTTCTCCAATCTAAACGAAATCGGTTCACCCCACAACAACACAACAAGCCATCTGAACAACACAACTGCTACATGCATATCCTTTATCAAAATCATAATATTAAAAACCACACCGTCTTGAACTACACCACTCTCCATGCTATTCATCATCAACATACTCTCTCTCTCTCTCTCTCTCTCTCTCTCTCACACGCACACACACACAACACAACACAAATCAAACAAGCACCAAAACAGAACACCAAAACTACCCAGAAAACAAATAGTCCCCACTAAAACAACAACAAAAATCTCAATCTCAATCAGCAATAAAATCCCACATAATAATCCGCAAAAAGAAAAACCCAAATTATGAATAAATAAATAAAGGAACACTAAACAATTTCTTCGCCAATCAATATAACAATCCAACAAGATAACAGAGTTTAAAAGAGCAAAATCATTAGATTAAGAACTCACCCAATCAGCTTCGACTTAGAGCCAATAAAAGAACTTTGAAAGCTGTCGTTTGCAAAAGGAAAACTTAGGGTGAAAGGTAGAGAAAGTTGAGTTGGAAACAAGGCACTTCTTATTAATAGGATGGTACGAATGCATTGGCTGACGACGAAGCATTGAAAAATTGAACAGAAAATGGAAATGGACTGAAAGTGCACCCCATTATATACAGTTTGCCAGGCTGTTAAAGGTCGAGCAACTTTTTCATCGTACGGATGTTACGGAGACTCTACATTTGCTCGAGTGGACGTTGGACGGTTGTGATTTAAGCGGCAATTCCTGGAACGGTTTCTGATTGCCTCCCGTCCAAAAAATTGACTAAATTATGATTTTAGTCCTTATATTTGAGCAAAGTTTTTTTTAAGAGTGCTGCTAAACGAACCCTAAAATTAACTGAGTACACTCTATGATCTAAATACACCATAATATTTTAATTAAAATGTAAAATTAACTAAGT
The DNA here is from genome assembly GCF_965620075.1 of Prunus avium. Taxonomy (NCBI): domain Eukaryota; kingdom Viridiplantae; phylum Streptophyta; class Magnoliopsida; order Rosales; family Rosaceae; genus Prunus; species Prunus avium. The sequence goes on along the minus strand of NC_142289.1, from coordinate 8,567,197 downwards.
ACACCCTATTTAATTACCAAAAATACCCATGGTGCACCCTAATACACTCTATCACACAACATCCTAAATGCCAATCATAAACCAAATTTCTCTTTTTACATGAATTCGTGCCCTCTTTTCAAATTTAGGTTTGCATATCTAACTAATAAAACTAAAATCATAAACCAAGAAGCAGTAAAACCCTCTTGAAAGCAGCAAACCCAGTTTGTTCGCGAAAAGCCCCATCAAAATTGAGTTTTAAAAAACCCACGAGGGCTCTACCCCATTTTAATGTTGCACGAGCTAGCACAACACCCTTAGGAAAGTTGTGCTCCTGGAATTGTTACAAGACCTGCATAGCACAATTAACCACTTCCAACATCCCATGTCGTATGCCTGTCCATAAAACAGAATTCCTATCTCATTCTAGATTGCCCACAAGCCAACATTTAAATGAGTCATCAAAACTTGTTCTACAAACTCTTTAAATGAGTCACTAAATAGTTGCACAAGCCAACATTTAAAATTCAGGTCGACACTATTTTGTAAAAGCCTCCACCATGGACTAGTCTCCCAAAAAGCCGAAACAAAATCACATGAAATGAAGACGTGATGTTAATCTTCTAAAGCAGTCCCCCACCCCAAAAAAAAAAAAAAATCTCTTTTTGGTCATTTTCTAATAGGGTAAATTAGTAAATTCAATAAATACTTTGATTGTAGGGTGTACTCAGTTAATTTTAGGGTTCGTTTAGCAGCACTCTTTTTTAATCATTTTATATCTTTAATTTTAGTTTTTACAATTTTACCTTTCTTCCAATTCGATAATATTTGTTAGTTAGGTCAGAGAATTCGTCCTCTTGCACCAAGTTCGATTCTCCCTCAACATGTGTGGAGTAAAAGTTTTACACGACTCTTACTTACTTTTTACATGCCAATTTCTTAAAAAAATTTGACGGAATTAAAAGATTATCTTAGACTTATGACAAGTAATGAATTACAAGTGAAAGTTGAGAAAGTTGAGAAAGTTGAAACTACATGTAATCAAGCAGAATTTCCGCTCACATTATAGTGACAAAAATTATAATTTAATTGACGACGAATTTATAAATTGTAATTCAAATTGTTAAAGTAATTGTTTTTGTATCCGAAGTCATGTCATGTGTTCGATTTTTGTATCTCCCAATGTCAACCATTCAAAACAAAAAAATTCATAATTCGGCAGGATATTAATATTCTTATTTGATAGGTTGGCATGATATTGATTGCCCTTCTATGAGGAGGTGGAAAATGGACGGTTGAGATTGGACTGAATTGAATGCTTGTTAGATCGAACGGATGTGATTGAAGGGATTTGGTACAAATCTGGCTGCTCTCTTCTCAAGCCAGAATGTCCATGAGTCCATACGGGGCTGCTTTGCTTATATGAAAAAGAGAGGCCTTTTCAATTAGCAGAAAGCTTAAGATTCAATTAACGACCAAAGGTCCACATATGGGGGCCGGTGGGGACGTGTCACAGTCGTAGTGTCTATAATTAATAATTTATTTTTAATATTAAAATTTCAGAGTGACACAAACGTTAATGCTATCGAAATTCATCAAATATTATTAGTAGTACTAGCAAAAAGGATAACAATGACTTTATTTATAAAAAATAAAGGATAACAATGACACGTCCATGGCACTAGCAAGCACCAAGGATTCTCTCATTAAATTGTTGAATAAAATTGTCAAGCTAATGAACTGTTGGTTTGGAACAATTGCTTCTTCATAAAAGATTATGGGTTCGAGCAGAGCCGGCCCTGGGTAATCTGAGGCCCAGGGCAAAAATCTAAAGTGTGCCCTAAATAATGTATACATTAAAATTATAAATTTTTTATCAACTAATTAATTTTATTAAAATTATAGCATTCATTGTTTTGCAACATGAGCCTTCCCATTTGTTATTGTTTGATGATAATAATTTGAGGAAAAATGTCATCGTGTTCATTCATAGGGAATTTGCAGTTAGTTTCTCCCACATGAAACTATTCTAAAAGTAAATCTGCCATTTTTGCATCATAAACTTTCAATTCATTTTCATTTTCTGCTTATTCTTCCAAATGAATATGAACAATTCATTTGGTAAATCTTTAGATAAATTTTCATGTTTAAACGAGGTAATCCATTACAAAACTCACACAAAATTGATTAAGACCCAAGAAAAATAATCTTTGTTGCTTATCTGGGTCTGCACCTGAAACCCATCTCAATTCTCAATGAATAAGTTCTCAATTGGCGACCTTGAATATGCAAGAATGCCTATATAAAGTGATTATTTGGAAAATAGCAGCAACATAGAGAATAAATAGACAAAGAGAAAGGACTTACAGCTCTGTTGGCTTTTTCTTCTGTCATGGAGAGGAAAGGATAGGGAAAGAGAGAGGCTATGGAGAGGAGAGAGGCTGCAGTGTGACTGAGTGAGGGATGATAGGTACATATATAAGAAAATTGAGACAACAAGAATCTAAACCCTAGTATGGTCTGGCTTTGTTTTGTTTTTGTTTTTTGGAATAGGATTAAAAAACAATATATTTGTTAGCATCTATGGGTTAGCACACGCTTTTGGGAAGGGAGGATTAAACAAAAATGCACGCTTGGTTATTTTTTATTTTTTTTCTTGAGGACTTTTTGTTTTTTTATTTGTTTTGTTCTATATGTATATAATATATGGCTTAACTTGATTTTTTTTTTGTGCCCCTTTCAATTATGGGCCCCGGGCCCAGGCCACAGTTGCCCTCCCCAAGGGCCGGCTCTGGGTTCGAGTCCTAGCATTTGTGTAGTGTGTGTAAATTTGTATACTATCGCCGCTCTCACTAGAAAATTTCCTTAAAAAAATAAAAACTCGTTGCACATGCATGTGAAAACAGTGTGCAAGCTGTAAGTTGCCTTTATAATAATAATAATAATAATAATAATAATAACAATTTGATCCGATTAAATCGAAGTATGAAGTCATACTATGTTGATGTCTTTTAAAATGTTTAGGCTTAATTACATATAAACCCTCTCTTGGTGGAAAATGGTACTAGACAAAACTCGTATTGCTGAGAACAACGATGAGAGTACCTCACATTTGATTGATGAAAATTTAGCTTAATAGTTTAAAAACTATTGAGTCTCTTCACCCATAACTAATTGGCTTCGGATTAAATGTTCACGTTTCAATATAATATCTCAATAGATTACTCATGTAACACATGCTCTCACAACACTTAATAATAATTATCCGAGTACAATATGGAACATTTTTGCGTTTTGTTTTTGCTTCACCAATTGACTATAGGTTCATAAACCAGAGAGGGGGAAGCTCAAGCTAATTATTCTAAAAGAATTACACTAATTAGCTTTTTAACCCTACTTCAAAGTTGAAAAGTGCTTGGTTGGTACTTGGTACTATGGTATAGGTCGGCAATTCTGCCTTTGTGGTTTTTCTCAACTCTTTGGTGAACTTTTTACGCCAAAAAGAAGAATCAAGAACGACTTTTATAACTTTAGATATCTATGTAAACTTTTGTTGCCAACCAACCATGTAAAATCTCTTTTTGACTTTTAAGCTTCTTCACATATTCAGATTCAGAATTTTGAATGTCAGTTTGCCAAACAACTTTTCTTCAAGCATTTTGGAAAATATTGTAAATTACATTGAGTTGATCTATTAAACCAAATACGCATAATTCAATTTTTTTTCATCTTCCAAATATTACTTCTCAGTCAACATAAATCCACCTCACATATTTAATGTATTGTCTAATTGTTTGTTCAAAAAAAAAAAAAAAAAAAAGACCCTGCATGCCACGGGTATAGCACTGTTTTGCTATCCTCATCCAATTACGTTCCGTCATGTGAAATTCTTATCACGCATGACGGAACGTGAATAATTTAGCCCTTGACATGCAAGTTTTCTCCTAATTCTGCCACCCTTTTCTTCTCTTTCTCATATTTTATTTGTCGTTATTGATTTACCTGTGAAATGCAAAACCTAATAATCTAAGTGGCTGTTGGCTTATAACTTATAAGCATGGCTTTTTCCAAAATAAACCCCAGACACATAGAGGAGTAGCACGCAGCACGCTATATAGACTGTCGTTTTATGCCGCTCCCTTAGTTTATAGATTTGTAAGCATCACAAACTCAAGTTAATGATGTTATAATTTCTGTATCTGATATTGTTTTTTGTTTTTTTGCTTTTATTTCTATGTGTGATCTTGAGCAAGCCAAATTCTTTATGCTCTTTTGTACCATTCAAGTTGACATGGTGTCATCTACTTCTGGATTTATCTACATGCATTGACTTTGGGTATACGTAACAAGCAAATGAAAGGTCCAAACGTATATCAATAATTGAATGATTAGGTTTATGATTCAATCGTTTTATAACCCCAAGTTTGTCTTTTTAGTTAAATAAAAAACACTTGAGTTACGATTAGGGGTCCTCGGGAATATTGATGAACAAGTTGAGTAACATGATTTTTTTTTCTAAAAAACAACAGATTACAATTCTATAATTATTCTACTTTTCCGAGTGATTTCCATAATATATATACAGAAATTCTCCTATGTAGATTTTGGAATATATATATATATATATATATGTATATATACAGTCCCCTTTTATTAAGGGATCTCTCAAATAATTTTATTTGAGGGATGCCCTTTAAGGTACCCTATATATATATATTTTTTTTCCAACGATCAAAACCATATATTTTTTAGATATTCATTCATAGTCCTTACAAAAAATTAGGCAAATCGGAAACTATTTCGACATCCAATTGTGTTCTACAAAATCAATAAACACGATGCTTCAAGAAAGTACTCAAATTTCAATAACACAATTGAGTGGTCAAATGATATCGGATTCAAGTGATTTTTTGTAGAGATGATCTTTGAATGAGTATCTATAAAATAGACAATTTGGATTAGTGAAATACAATCCGAAGTGGGCCCTACAAGGGGTGTTCCTCAAATAAGTTTATTTGAGGGTTCCCTCAAGGGAAGCTCTCTATATATATATATAGATGTCTCAAAGTTCAAATCCTCATCCAAGCAAAAATATCATCCAATGATTTTCATAAATAAATACTCAAATGTGTAAAAGCTTCCACAGCTTAAGCGCACTCTAAAAATTAAAGAATGCAAAGTTTGAGAAAAGAGGTTTAACAACACAGTTGACAGTACTGATTACAACGATTTACTAATAAAACTCAATATCTCATATATAGGCTTCTCCAGGTACCAAAAAAACTAAGTTGTCCCTCCATGCCTGAGGCCACTACAATTAGAATCTGCTCTGAAGCTTCTTGTAAACAGGACTCACAACTTTGAAGTGGAGAGAAATCCGTCCTTTATCTGTTACATTCTTGTTTAATGTCTCTAAAACTTTCCACAGAAGACTGAAAATTTGAGCAGATTTATACATATTGCATAGAAGAATTGGAAAGTGAGGGGGGTGGTATTTACAAATTAAGTTATTTATGCAGAAGTTTTTCTGTGTTTTCCATGTCAAACCATAATTTATGCTTCAGATAAACCCAACAACTTCTATGACCAGTTTGCTAAAATGTACTTACAATCAGCATGTCCTTAAAAGTTTCGGTGTCCACACGCGAGACAACCAGCCAGTTTCTCCTCTCCTTAAATCCGCATTTCTTCTCTTGTTCACTGTTTCCACATCCCGGGAAGTTTGTATCGGTGCCAAATTCTTCAGGGGCAGTTGCGGACTTGCTGTTCCTGTTGGTGCCTCCATATTTTTCTTTTGGTTTGATGATACCTCCCTAATTTTCTTTTGGCCTGACGATACGTCCCTAATTTTCTTTAGGCCTGATGGTGGTGCCTCTATAATTTGATTTACCATTTCCAATACCTCACTCATCTTTGGACGATTCTTGGGGAGCCTGACCAAGCATCTGTTGGCTACAATTGCAAGCTTTTGAACTGACTTGAGGGGGTATTTAGCTTCAAGCCTAGGGTCTATTATTAGGCGGAACTTCTTCAAGTCGGACAGGTATGGCTTCACCCATTCTAAGAGCTTCTGCTCACTCTTAGGGCGGTTTCGATCTAGAGGACGCCTACCTGTGATGAGTTCATAAAGGAAGACCCCATAGCTCCACACGTCATTCTTAGCTGTTAGACGTCCGGTCTGGATATACTCTGGTGCTGCATATCCCATGGTTCCAACAACCTGATGAAAAATCACTAGTCATGTAAGTGCAAGAGTGTAGTACATAGCTGGACCATTATAAACCGTTACTGCATTACTCTTTCATCAATGGTGAAAAAAGCCTAAAGAATTGGGTATCCAAACAAGATAAAAGCAGTCATAACTATAGGGCCTAGGCTCTGCTAAGCTGTCCATTTTACTTGAAATGAGCTTGTTTTCTTCCCACCAAAACTCCAAGGATGAATCAAGACATCCTAAAATTTAAGTAGAAGTGGCCAATAAATGCAAGACCTATCCACTTAAAGGGAAAACTAATCAGATGCAGGCCTAAGCACAAGCAATAATAAAATTATTAAAGAAATTCAATGTGCTCATATTACAATTACTATTAGAGACAACTCCACTCATCTTTAATACTAGCAAAAGCACAATAAATTCATCTTGGATCTAAAGTAAACACAATAGGCTAATTCAATATCCATAGAGCATCCAAATGTCTAACAAAGTAATAATTTCCGTTCATCAGATCCATGGTGACTAAATTTCACATTAAAAACTTTCACTGATAGCTCAGCCATTGCAAATCTAGGGAAGTAGCAGAAGAAATCTAGGTTCAAGTTCTCAATACTAAACTCCACACATCTATTAACTTTACCGACACTTTCTCAATGTGGATACTCTTGATTATACTAAGCAACTTGTTTCAGATGTAGTTATCTTGCTTTAATAAGATCATAAACAATGAACCAAAAACTAAGTCACAAAACAAGCTTCAAGACTAAAAGTTGATACTGGTTCATGCAATAGATGTAAGTATAAATAATTAGATAATTTTGTATGATGATCATACCGCTGTTGAGACGTGGGTTAATCCTTCCGATGGGCCCAACCTAGCCATTCCAAAGTCTGATAGCTTTGCATTCCACTGCTCATCCAGAAGGATATTTGAAGATTTAAAATCCCTGAAAATGATCTAGACAAAAATAAAGAAAAATGTCAGTTTGATAAGTTGTATTACTCACAAAACTTAGCCCCTCTCCCCTCCCTCCTACTCTCCTTTTCTTTTTAAGGTTTTTGCTTTTTGGTTGGGGTTCTAACACTTCAGGGCAGCCTCAAACACATGAGAATATCAAATGCATCAAAAGGGACTTACACATATTGAAAAGGAAAACAAATATTAAAGTACCTGAAAATCCATTTCTTCATGTAAATATGCCAGGCCACGAGCAGCATCCTGAGCTATTTTCAATCTCATGGGCCATGGAAGAGGATCTGAACGACTGGATAAATGGTTCTCTACACTTCCATTAGGCATGTATTCATAAATTAGAAGTCTCTGGATTCCTCGTTCATCATCCTCAGCACAGTAGCCCACTAGTTTGACAAGGTTTGGATGCTCAACCACCCCAAGAACATTAACTTCTGTCACCCATTCCTTATGCCCCTGGTACCAAAAAGGTGGGATTGTAAGTTTACAAGCATACAGTAGATGGATTTCATTTTTTTGACATAAATGGAAAATGCATCTTATTAGACTAAATATCTGTTAGATCAATACTCTTCGTGACAAGCATAAAACAAAGTCTATTACCATTAAGTACATAAATATGTTGTTAGAAAGAAGCAAGTATTTGTAAACGGTCAAACGAAAGACCCTGTGTGCTAATAATCATCAGAACAAATAAAAAAGCAAATTCCTTGTGTGAATGCATCATTATCATGTGTATATCATTGTGAGCCATTAGGATTTTTTATTTCTTTATCAAACTTAATGAGGAACACTGTACTTCCTTTAGTATAAATCTCATAATTATCATCCACTAATCTTAATTCATTTGAAGACAACAAATAAATCACAAAACAGTTTAACATGGGCAATGAAAAAGAATCTGTCTAATGTTTTGCCAATAGAAACTTGCCTGCAAGCCTCTTTTACTGAGCTGTTTCACTGCAACTTCAAGTTTTTGAGATGGATCTTCTGCACTCTTAATCACCCCTTTATAGACACACCCAAACCCACCTTCTCCAACCATGACAGAGCGGCTGAAGTTCTTTGTGGCAGATTTCAGCTCAGAAACTGTGAATATTCTGAGGTTGCTGGGTCTCTGAGAGAAACTAGGATATTGGTTCCTCCTCATGGACTCTGTGCTCGCATCAGAGATATTCTGGGAATCTAACTCAGATCCAGATCTCTTCATTTCACCATCAGTAAATGTTGTATTTGTGCTCTTCGGTTCATCCTTTTTTTCTCCAATGTAGAATGAGAAGCACTTCATAGCTCCCAACGTTGTTAAGTGTTATGATCCTCACCTAAGATTCAGAAGCTGAAGAGAGCCCTAGAATTAGGGAGCCATAATAAGCAACAATTCAAAACCATCAAAAGTCAAGATAAGAAAACACTTCATAATGTAGCAAACACTCAAAATGTCCCTCTCCAATTCTGCGAATGTGACCACTTTTATGATCAACAGATATCACACAAAGCTCAAATTAAAAATTAAAACTTTTTACAACTGCCAGTTTTCCTTCCTAATACAGGTTTTTTGCAAGTGCCCAAGAAGATTAGATATGTAACAAGTGACCAAGTTTTTCCCTACTCTACTCGGTAACTTAATCAAAAGTTAAGGAAAGCCCAAATACCTTAACTCAGAAAGTAACTCATGCCTTCCCTTTATTTTCTGTTTTTCTCCCAAAAATAACCAGCATCAATGAAAAATCAACTGTGTTTTTCATTTTTTGCATAAATCAAACTACTTCTAACAACCTAGATTTCAGATAAGGAAACTAAATATGTTAAACCATCCCCATTTATCATTCTTCATTAGAACCCAAGAAAAATCAAAATCAGAGATATTCTCATTTCATTCACAAGACCCCAGACAAAAAGTTTCAAAATGATATATTGCAAATCCAACAAACCAAGCTCAAACAGAAGAAAAAAAAAAGGCAATGATAAAAGATGATAATTGAAATTCTGGGAAAGAAAAGAAAAAAAGCACCTTGCTTTACTGATCTTAGTCTGATTGCACAAAACTCTGTCCTTGACTCCTAGAGTTCACCAATTCCCACGTACGAGGAAGTATGCGAGCAGCCCATTTATTTCATTGACACCCAAAATGACCTCTGAAGCTACAGAAAGAACGCGCAGCCCCTGGTTTAAAGTTTTAAGAGAAGCTTCAACACGGCATCTAAAGTCTAGCGTTCAGCAAAAGCTTACCAACCAAAATGCCAAAATCAAAACCCACTTTAAATACATATAAATCTACCAACATGGGCAAATCATCAATCTTTTTTTATTAGTTTCACAGCTAGTAAATGTAACCCCCAACCGCATGTTAAGTGTGAATGGAGGCTTTGAAAATTAGACCAAAAGCACAAGATGGGAAGAGAGAGAGAGAGAGAGAGAAAGAGTGTCCTTGTGTGCAAGAATGAGTACTGGTCATTGGTCAACAAGTCCCTTCACATGAAACCTTTAAACAAGGTTATCCTAGTCATTGGTCAACAAGTCCCTTACATAACATTTGATTTGATTATGGTTAATGGGTTTTTTGATGGTGCTGTCTTTGCGTTTAACTGCAACCATGAACAAATCAAACGTCTCATGCTCTTGCAACTTGCAAGTTGTAGCGTCTCATGTTCTCGACAAAACACGAAACAAGACAAAGAAAAGGTCATTCTTCATCTTGACTTGAGGATAGGGACTGTGCTGGATAGTTTTTCAAGACGTTGAAAAAAGAAAAAAAATATCCAATAATGTGAATAGGAATGTTAGAAAGACAAGGGCGATGCACACGCTGAGCATCTCAAGATGAATTTTAGACGTTAAAAATTAGGGTCATGTTAGGGAAATCAATTTGGGATACCTACTTGTGTATCAACTCTCTTATAGAGGTGGAATCCACCAATATAATGGGTCTCACGCTCTATTAGAGAGTTAGTACATAAGTTGATCTCCCTAGCATTTTCCTAATCGATACTTTGAACAGTTTTGGTCATAAATAATTTATAAAGAAAGCAATTTTGGTCATAAATAATTGTAAGAAATGTATTCCCAATAACGAGAATGACAAAGTCAAGGGGCTCATGGCACGGGTTTCAAATTTCTCTCCTCTTCATGAACATCCTATATGGTGTAAAAAGTCTCTCATCTTCTCTAGTGTTCATACTCAATATGGGAATGGCATCTCGTAATCTTTACTAAGCTCCCATTCTCACAAACCATTTCTCTCTTCTGCATAGCATCTTATATGGTTTTCGTAATCATTACATGTTAGAATGTGAATATTTTATTCAAAATCAATTTGGTCAAGAGTTAAAAGTCCAAGATCTTTAAATTATTATTTTTAATTAAGTGACGTGGGAGCTACCAAACTTGTGACTTTTGATCATCTATAATGACGTTGGTTTATAATTTCATTTGTGTTCTTCGGTGTTATTATTTCTATTAATTCCATCAACAAAGAACAGGGTCCCTTTTAGTTTGCATGTTTGTGATTTACATCTTGTTTCCTGACCTTCAAAACTTTTTGCAAAATTAGAAACTTTTGTTTTCACCAAATTTTTGGTCATTACAAAAATTGACTATGTTTCAAATTAATAAACCGCGTCAACATATAAACAAATAGAGGCTGACTTATTAAATTTATTTAAAACTTAAAATCAACTAATAAAAAAAAACATAGATGATTTTTCAAGAGTGTTGTTAAACAAACCGTAAAATTAACTAAGTACACCTTACTACTAAACTATTTATTGAATTACTAATTTATCATAATATAAAATGGATTATTGAAATATAATTTTAATAAGTACACCATATTCAACCCTAATTAAATGTAGAAAAGTTTTCGTATTGCTTGGTGCCCACAGCGAACAATGCAACGAGCACTGACAAAGGCTCAATTGCAGGACGAAAGGTTCTTCCATAATCCATTACTTTTTCTGATAATTTTTTATTTTTGTTGTTGTATTTTTACTAGAATTTTATTCAATTTTCTTGATTAGTGTTTATTTGTAAAATTCGACAGTTACTTTTCCGATAACTTTTTACAAAGTTTCACTTATCAATTGATGATTGCTTGTTGCCATATTTTTTTTTTCTTCAATAAATTTTGGCCTTAGCAGCAATGGGAAGTTTAACTTTAATATTATCTATATTTCACATAAATATATATATATATATATATATATATATAGTTATTCTCTTATCCGGATGTCCGCACGTTATTATCGTGCGGATCCTATTGTAAACAGGCAGGAAAACAAAAAGGGGTAGTACAAAATACACTGCGTCCGCACGATAATAACGTCCGGATGTCCGCATAAGAGAATTTCTGTATATATATATATATATATATACAGTTATTCTCTTATCCGGATGTCCGCACGTTATTATCGTGCGGATCCTATTGTAAACATGCAAGAAAACAAAGAGGGGTAGTACAAAATACACTGCGTCCGCACGATAATAATGTCCGGATGTCCGCATAAGAGAATTTCTGTATATATATATATATATATATATATATATATATATATATATATATATATACACACACACATACAAGGGCGGAACTAGGAATTTTTCAATTAGTGGGCTAGCTAAAGTTATTAGCTTAAAATTTAATGATTTTTTTTTTTTGGTACTTACAATTTCTATAATCTTTCTAGAAATAAAAGTAAACATTAAATCATATAAACCACGCTAGTTCATAGCTCCATAAACTAATTTTCAATAAGTTTTAACATAAACCAAATAGGGTTTAACACCATGGTGGATTGAACATCTAAGGCTTTTTACCTAGATTGACCTTAGTTCCTTCATGCATTCATATCATACATGAAAAATTGTTTTATGTAAAAATATTGACTAAGTATGAAAAATGGGTTTTCGGAATAATCATTTTCTCAAGATAATTTTTGGCGGCTTTTATTCCTCACACATCAAATAAGAAAACTTGATTTTATGGGATTTTAGTATAAAGTATATATTGACTTAATGAGCCATCATTTTTAGCCTAAATCGTATTTTGCACTAAAACCAATTTTTCATATTTTGATTTTCTAGTATTTTTATTTGAATCCAAATGAGGGGTACTTTCTTATTTACATTGTAAACTTAAGTAAATGGAGTAATATAAAAATAAATAAAAGTAAAATGACAACAAATATAAATGGTAATGTGAATAATGGCATGGCTGAAATTCTAGATGCAACCAATGATCGTAAAGTAATAGTAACCTGATTTAGGATTGGTATTAAGGTGGTGTGTGATAGAATGTATTATGGTGTATCATGGGTATTTTTGGTAGTTAAATAGGGTGTACTTAGTTAATTTTATATTTTAATTAAAATATTAGGGTGTACTTAGATCATAAGGTATTATCAGTTAATTTTAGGATTCATTTAATAACACTTTTTTTAATTACATTTTTTTTAATGTACGTAACAAATGAATGTTGTCAATGAATAAGCAGCTATTATGCAAGCGTTTAAAGAGCATAGACAGAAACAGAAAGACTCGGAACAAATTTCACGCACAAACAGTCATGTGGTTTTGACTACATTCAATGTGGCTGCTGGCCACACAATTCTCCCCGCCATTTCCTCAGCCAAAATTCCGGGCCTCCTTCAGAAAAATCTTTTCCGTTTCTCAGCTCTGGTTGCTTTCGAGCCCTCTGCCACGTTCATCTTCAACCTCCATCGCACCCACGCTAACTTGCAATAGTTTTTTCCTTCTTTCACTTCTCAAGATTCAATTTTTTCCTTTCGGCCAAAAAAAAAAAAGATTCAATTTTTTCTTTCCAGCATACCCATTTGCTTCATTCTTTCTTCTTGGTCCATAAAAACCCAGAACTTTTAGTATACTGCACAATACCATTGGCATTTTCGATAACCCATTACTCAATTTTGTGTTCCTGGTCCATGTGGGTTCACAATTTGTCACAACATTGCATGATATGGTTGATATAAATGAAGCATTAGAGAGTGTTGCAGGCAATTATGATCAATGCCTCCATGGTCAATTTTCCATGGACCACCTGCAAATTTGAATGCGATTAAAAAGAATATTCATTGAGTGTGTTATTAGAAAGTTGGATTCTTGGATGGTTTTGCTACAATGTGTGATGTGGGGAGCTCCAACTGCTAGAAATGAGAGGATTGAGGATTAATGCCTGTTGGGTTCCCCATGCTTTTCTGTTTCTTATAATTTTTTTAAGCTTATTGCCTCGCACTCGGTGTGTGAATGGAGATGATTACAGTAGGACCAAAAACCCAGCTGTGCTTCCTATGGTTACACAGCTAATCTATAGCCGGCTTACAAATATCACTAAAACTTTAAGCACTGACCTTAAAGCTGATATGGGTTTCTGCATAAAGAATGTGTGAGTAAAACCCAATTGCCCTTAGTTTGTTTCTTTGCTACAATTCCTGTTTTCAACCTAAGATGTTCTTTTTCTTGGCTTTTCAGACATGATGATTGGAATGGAGCATTCAATTTTACGGGAAAGCTGGGATTCTTGACTGATTGTATAAAGCAGACAAGTGGTACAAGCTTTAGTCAATTCCCTATTTTATTTATTTATTTGTTTTGGTGTGTTTTCATTGCTAGGCTTTCCCCCCTTAATTGTAAGTGCATGTGTGTTCTAGGCTGGTAACATAAAGCCAATGCCATAATAGAGAAAGGGGCTCTTAGTTCTGTTGGTGTGATGTCCATGCTTTGTTTTGTACTACCCTGATTCGTTCTAATGATGTGATGGCATGCTACATTCTTGTTATCTTTTCTCCTGGAGAACTTGTCTTTAAATGTATTCATATAGCTTATGCATCTGTAAAGTTCCTAACGAAAGATGTAATTCAATCACCAGGAGATGTCACTAATAGACTATGTACAGCAGCAGAAATAAGGTCCTATTTCAAGAGTTTCACCGCAGGTGGGATAAAACGTTCAAACTACTTAAAACTAAACAAGAATTGCAATTTGACCTCATGGGTTTCCGGATGTGAGCCTGGTTGGGGCTGTAGTCTCGGCCAAAACCAGAAGGTTGACCTCAAAGCTTCAAGCATACCATCTAGAACTCGGGATTGTCAGCCTTGTTGTGCAGGGTTCTTCTGCCCTGAGGGCATTACGTGCATGATACGTAAGTATGTGATGACACCCTCATTATCATTAGTAGAGATGTGGTCTATAATGTGGTCCAAATAGTTTTATTGTTATTAATTTATGTTCGTGAATATATTTATTTAACATATCATTAATTCTTTTCGGCTGATGCTTCACTTTTTCCTGCTGCTTTTTTATTTTCTTAAGCTCTGTGCTTATTTGGATCTAGGATAGGATTGTCAGTAATTCTTGCTTCTTGTTTGAGGGGGCTGGAAGTGTTCATACATAGTTATCTTGCCACATTCCTGTGATCTTTGTTTGAGTTCAAAATTATATTGTGTCTATAACATTTAATGCTAATGTGTCTGTCTGTTTATTGAGCAAAGTGAAATAAAATTCATGAACATTGCAGTTTATGATTCTTTTTGTTCAGAAAAAGATTTTATTGATACACAATCAGAAGTATACATATAAAGAAATTCGGGACTGTATGCCAAATTTTCTCAGTCCACATAATTTCAGTCTCCTGGGCTGATTTGAAAGTAGGCAACTTATTGATCTATGATCTAACACCTTTTTGTTTTGTTTTAATTTTGTTGTAAATGAAGCTTGTCCTTTAGGTTCTTTCTGTCCCAGAGCAGCACTGAACAAAACGACTGGATTATGTGACCCGTGAGTTGATATCCTAGTCTTGACAACCTTTTTGTCCTCTCCTATCTCGGGTTTCCTATGGGTTTATAGTATGCATTAGTATTCATTGGTGGATACAATTTTGCAGATATAGTTACCAAGTACCCGCTGGAGAACCAAATCATACTTGTGGTGGCGCAGATATTTGGGCTGATGTTGACAGTAAAACTGATATTTTCTGTTCAGCTGGATCACACTGTCCGTCTCCTATACGTAAATATACTTGCAGTAGTGGGTATTGATTCTCATCCCCGGAACTCAAATAACTTTCTTACTTGCTTGCATCTTACTACTTTTCCATTTTGGCCATTGCGGCTTGCTACTTATTGCTACTTACTGCAAGATAAAAAAACCCTGAGGGTAAAGTCGTTCGGAAATAAACCTAATCCATCTTGGTGTTGCTGCATGATCTAAGAATTAGGCAACTAGTTGTGCTCAGCATCTGTATTCACTAAGATTCTGTTCTCATGCAATTTCAGGCATTACTGCAGGATGGGTTCAATTGCTGAAAACTGTAAGTTTTGTTATATGTTTAGTCCTTCCACGTATAGCCTTTTAATAATGTAGACATTACCTTTTTCCTTATGTTCCTGCTCCATTCGTGACATTCAGTGTTAGATTGGAGTTTTTACTTGCTTGAATATAGCTTGGTTTGGTTGGTTAAAGATGTGTCCTTGAATTAGCAAACTTTGCTCCCTTTCTCTGCTACTGAGGTTTCAGAGTCTCAAATATTATAAAGAGGAAAGGGGCTCGCATATGGAGTTGTACTTTTATATAAGTTATGAATCTGTTTCTTTACTCACAAAGTCATTATATGTTTAATGATATTTAGTTTTGCACTATTAGGTGCTTGACCAAAATACAGGAAGAGTTGCGTACCATTTTCTGATGAATGTAATAAAATAGGTTACTAGCACCTTATTCTCTCAGTAACAGCATATGATATTTCTGTTGACCATATCTCTTAGCCCTGTACCATTTCATTTTCACAAATCTGCGCTCCTCTAAGATTTCTGCCGCATACTCTACATTTGACTGAGAAGGTTTGTGGTTTGATATATTTTATTGATCTCAATTGACCATTTGCAGTGTGCTTGAAGTTGACTGCATGTGGTCGTGGTACTGCAAACCAGAAGATTCATGCTTATGGGATCATCCTTATTGTAAGTGTTTCCTACATATTCTTGGATCAAGTTTTGTAAAATAAAATCATAAGCTAGTTTTGGGCAGTTCATTGTTTAAGCAGGTGAGGATCAATTTTAGTTGTGAACCTTGTGGCTTTCAATTTGGATTTAGTCCTTATTGCCGAATATAAAATTAATACTTGCTATCTCACTCTCTTAAGATTTGTTTAATTTTGAAACCTCTGTGTGTTTTGTCTGAATAATAAACTCTCTAAATACATTTTCTTGTATTCATTCACAAATTCGGTAATTTTCCTTTTGACAACAAAAAAATAAAAAATAAAGCCAAAAAATGGAATGACATACTGCATGACATCAGTAAAGCAATCTCCCTAGTTTAGGTTCAGATTCTTCAGAACATGCTTCTGCATGTGCAAGACAATTTATAGATGTATTTGATGTTGGATGCTCTTGTTCTCTCTCTCTCTAAATATTTATGTATCTATATATATATGTAGGGCTAATTGATCAATCAGATACTGTTCACTTGCCTCTGTAGGTTTTACTGAGTCTTGTTCTGCTCGTAATTTATAACTGTTCTGATCACGTTCTTGCCATTCGGGAAAAAAGAGCAGCTAAGTCCAGGGAAGCTGCAGCAAGACATGCACGAGAAACTGCACAAGCACGCGAAAGATGGAAGTCTGCAAGAGATATCGTCAAGAAGCGCAAAACGGGGTTGCATGAGCAGATGTCCCGAACATTTTCTCGCAAAAAATCTGTAAAATCAGAGCCACTGAAGGTTTTAGGCCAAGCTAAACCTGGTACAGATGACTCTTTGTTACCACCTAAGATACCAGGTACATTAAGCGGGGAGCAGTCATCAGCAGCTGCTTCAAAAGGAAAGAAAAAGGAACCAAGCGACCTTACGAAAATGATGCAATCCCTTGAGGATGATCCAAATAGCAATGAAGGTTTTGATCTACAGATCGGGGATAAAAATATTAAAAAGTCAGCACCAAAAGTTAAAAACCTGCATACTCACAGTCAAATTTTCAAGTATGCATATGGTCAACTTGAGAAGGAGAAAGCTATGCAACAACAAAGCAAGAACTTGACCTTCACAGGACTAATCCAAATGGCTACCGATACTGATGTGAAGACCCGTCCTACGATTGAAGTAGATTTCAAAGATTTAACTCTCACTCTGAAAGGAAAAGAAAAGACTCTTCTGAGGTGTGTCACTGGGAAACTTTTACCTGGTCGAGTTTCAGCAGTGATGGGTCCTTCGGGAGCTGGGAAAACAACTTTTCTTTCTGCATTGGCAGGAAAAGTAACTGGATGCACTGTTACGGGCTCAATTCTTATAAATGGAAAAGCTGAACCAATGCATTCATATAAGAAAATAATAGGTTTTGTGCCTCAAGATGATATTGTGCATGGAAACTTGACCGTGGAGGAGAATCTCCGATTTAGTGCAAGGTGCAGGTATGTAAGTTACAACTTCATGCAGCAGTTTAACTGCATTTTCGAATTATTTCCCTTCTTCAGAGTTATACATATGTGGAGTTTTATTATTGCTAGTGAATAAGTATCATTATTGTCGTAGATGATTACACATCCTCACATTTTAATACATGTCTGTAATTTCATTTGCGATTTATTCTGTCGTATACCTTCATTTCTTTTTCATGGCAGATATATGAAGCAAATTAAGCATATACCATAGTCAAAACCTACTAACCCAATATTGAGAATACTAATTTCTTTTACTAATTAAAATCTGTTACAGGATACCTATTTTAAACATGGTGTTTTTATATCTAGATGTTTTTAGTATTCTTAGGTACCAGTGTAGTCTTATGACAGATGAGATTCTGATTTCCGTATGACCCATTTTTATTTGTTCACTTCGTCGGTTATTTCTTCCATCATCCTTGAAGAACACATATTTTCTCATATTTACATCATAGCATATCTATGAATTTGTTTTATTGACGAATTCTGACCAGCCAAGATTCATCACAAAAAGGGATATATTTCCTGGTTGTTTCTCGTTTTATCCTTTATCAGACTTCTAAATGCTGGCTGAGGCTGACTCTTGATACTCTATGTTATGTTCTTATTTCACATACAATTTTTCTCATTTTACAAAAACACTAAACGATGAGGCTACCGTTAAAAGGTAATCAATGCACTCGGGACATAAAAAGCCTCAGGCATGTACGGAACGTGTGTCAAGAGGCTACCATTTCTGATTAACCATTTACTCATATGAGAACTTTCTATCCCATACTAGCTAAAAATTTATTGTTATAAATTATGTTTCGCCATTAATTCTTAACTCTACTATGTAAGTTTTGTGTCGATTTGATTGAGGTCAGCAATTTTTGTTGGCTTCATTTTGATTATATTACGTCTTTGTTTCTGGGCCCCTTCATACTGCAGGCTATCTGCAAACATGCCAAAACCTGATAAAGTCCTGGTTGTTGAAAGAGTTATTGAGTCATTGGGACTACAGTCTATTAGAGACTCCCTGGTTGGTACTGTGGAGAAGCGAGGAATCTCTGGAGGTCAAAGGAAACGTGTAAATGTCGGCTTAGAGATGGTCATGGAACCTTCATTATTGATCTTGGATGAGCCTACAACTGGTTTGGACAGTGCTTCTTCCCAGTTACTTCTTAAAGCGCTTCGACGTGAAGCTCGTGAAGGGGTAAACATCTCCATGGTAGTTCACCAACCAAGGTATGCTCTCTCTAAAATTTCAGGAAACGACAAAAAGCATGAGATATAGCGACCAGAATTTCTGAACATGTGGTGTGGTAGTTGATGTGTTAATAATAACTGGTCGTAATAATTGACGTAATAAGTATGCATTAACTGCCACATCATGTAGTACCTTAAGCATGTTCCCAAGAACAATCAACTGCCACATCATGTGGTCAGAAAATATATAGTTGTTTTAGCATTTTCCCAAGAAAACATTGAACTTGAGTACTGCTATTTCTTTTCTGGAAAGTTCATGATGAAAAGTATTTAATTATCAATTGTCAGGTTAAAGAATAAGAAGCTGTTATTGGTTGCTTTTTCTTCTGTTATCTTTGTATCTTATTGACTTAGAGTTAGTGTTTTGATCCTTTTTTCTTTGGGGGGGGGGGGTGGGTTTGTACAGCTATGCCTTATTCAGGATGTTTGATGATTTCATTCTTCTAGCCAAAGGAGGTCTTACTGTATATCATGGATCCGTAAAGAAGGTTGAAGAATACTTTGCTGGCATCGGGATTGTTGTACCAGACCGTGTTAATCCTCCGGACCACTTCATTGACATTTTGGAGGGTATAGTAAAACCAAGCTCAGGTGTGACTCATGAAGAACTTCCCGTTAGGTGGATGCTTCATAATGGGTACCCAGTACCTCCAGATATGCTGCATCATCTTGATGGTATTGCTGCAAGCTCAGCTGGCCCAAAACCTGTAATGAAACGAGATCAATCTTTTGCTGCAGATATGTGGCAGGATGTAAAGTCTAATGTTGTGGTGAAAAAAGATCACCTACAACATAACTTCTTCACGTCTAACGATTTATCCGACCGAATTACTCCTGGTGTAGTTCGGCAGTACAGATATTTCCTAGGGAGGTATAGCATCCATTATTCAATTTTATTTAACATGCATAAGAATCCAAATTCTCTCTACTGGTTGTTGATACATTATTGGAGGTACAGTACTATCCCCAGAAGCCTGTCCAAGTTTGCTAGGGTTACATATCTGTTTATATGCAACTTGCTTTTGGGTGGCTTGTTTTTGTTTGTCAGTTTTTCTGGTAATTTTGTAAACTCTCGAGTCAAAAAGGGCATTCTTTGATCAATTTTCAGCTTAATATTAGTACTCATTTGAGCATTGCCTAAATATCTGTGAAGATGGCCCCTATTGAAGATTGAAACTACAATTTATTTGGAAGAAGTGTAATTGATAGTCCTTCTTTGGCTGTTGAAGGCCAAGGACGTTTTAGTTTTTAACCTGAAATTCTTATAGGTAATTTCTCTCAGGGTTGGTAAGCAGCGACTACGAGATGCTCAAATGCTGGCAGCTGATTATCTGATTCTATTACTGGCTGGAGCCATCTTAGGGACTCTTGGTAAAGTGAAGGATGAAACATTTGGTGCCCACGGCTATACTTATACTGTCATTGCTGTTTGTAAGTTTAGAAACAAACTTTCTAGGTTAATATTGAGTCTAGCATGGTTTCTTTAGCCTTAACTGATGAGATTGGAAAGTGTTATTTCTCTCAGTTTTCCTTGCCAAAGTTATAAAGTATTTTAGACTAGACAATTTTCTCACCATGTCTTCGCTCATTTGATATAATCTTAATTTTGCTTATTGCAGCACTGCTATGCAAAATTGCAGCATTGAGAACCTTTTCTCTGGACAAATTACAGTACTGGAGAGAGAGTGCGTCTGGGATCAGCAGTCTGGCTCATTTTCTGTCCAAAGATACGCTGGACCATTTCAATACAATCATCAAACCATTGGTTTATCTATCCATGTTCTATTTCTTTAATAACCCGAGGTCATCCTTTCAGGACAATTACATTGTCTTGCTTTGCCTTGTGTACTGTGTGACCGGCATAGCTTATGCAATTGCCATCTACCTTGAACCTAGCCCTGCCCAACTGGTATATATCGGAATATCAAGCTGATAAACTAATTACATGCTTATGAATGTATGTAAGTAATATTTCTTCTAAATCTAATCATTTCTGTTTTCAGTGGTCCGTGCTTCTTCCTGTTGTTTCGACCCTCATTGCAAACCAAGTGAAAGACAGTGAAGTAGCGAAGCGTGTAGCAAACTTTTGCTACACGAAGTGGGCACTAGAGGCTTTTTTCATTGCAAATGCGGAAAGGTTTGTTGTGACCAATCCACACATGCATGCAAATTTGTTCCATGGAACAATCGACATTGTTACAAATTCCAGTGTTCCAAGTTTTCTTTTGTATTCTGTTGTGAATCGGGATGCTGATTTCATACTTTCTTGATCAGGTACTCTGGGGTGTGGCTGATTACTCGCTGCAATCAATTAATGAAAAGAAGCTATGACCTTGATGATTGGACTCTTTGTCTGGTCGTCCTCATCGTCATTGGCGTGCTTAGTCGTGTCCTGGCTTTCTTTCTGATGGTGACTTTTCAGAAGAAGTAGGTTGATCTGGATATCCCCTTTCTCTGCAGATTTTCTTGTATATAGATCATACAAGTCAGATTTCAACACCCTTGTAATTTGTATCATAGTCACTGATGAAGGTGAAGCAAAATTCTTTAACAACAGAAAATTGTTGGCTAACATTGTAAGCAGAAATGCTCATACCTAGATGAGTATAGAGGACCCACACATTTACTTAATCTTGTACAAAAAAGGAACTGTTCAGTTTACTTTGATCTCTATGTATGCTCAGTAGTTTTACATCACATATATATTTATAGTTTCTCAAATTTTGAGCTTGAATCATATTAATGAGTCATTACCAAATTTTCCTAAAGATTAAACCTATTTGATTCAAGGGAGCTAGCTATTGCAGCAATTGAAGTTTTATGACACCAGTTTTGGGTTACATATATTTTGTTGTGCTTGTCATTGTGCAGAGGTAAAGTTTGAAAAAAACACTTTATCTATCCTATTCAAGAGAGATCTCTTTCTTTTTCTTTCTTTGTTAGGCTAGCGAAGTAAAATCCGGATGTATTCTAACTCTAACTCATTACTCCACTCTTATTCATTACGTGAACAAACTCCAAAGCCTGAAGAGAAATCTTTCAATCAAGTATCAACTATTGTAAATGCGAAGTCAATTAAGAGCAATATTTAGGTCGAATCTTTGGCCCTTAATGTATGTGGCGTTCACAAAGCATTACTAGGATTCACTCATGTCATGTGTGTGACTGTGCTTTACTCTTTTCAAATCAATCTCAAAATAACATTTTTTTTCCGAAAATAAACAGATTACTTTCCCCAAATTGAAAATTTGGATTGTATCTAGGTAATTACCTCACTAAGGCGTTTGGTGGTGGTTCTGCCTTCGGTTGGCTCTGGCTTTATGCCAATTTTGTATCCTGACTTTATGTCAGTTTTGGGTTCTGGCTTTATGCCAGTTATGCATGTTTGAGTTTTTTTGTAGTGGGCTTTTACTGTTGCATTTGTTTGGACTCATTTTTATGAGTTCCACTATCTTGTAATTGGCATTGCCTTTCTATCAATGAAACTTATTCCGACCAAAAAAAAAAAAAAACTATTTAGAAAACCAAATACAGTGCCCAAATTGAAAGAAAATAAAATTACAGCCACCAAACTGAGCAACATACACTGGCATTTTACGCGCGCAACACGTATCTATGAACAGAAAAACCCACGAAACGAAAAAGGACTAATGAATATGAAATTAGCATTTCGAAACGTTTATTGTACGCTCTTCCGCTCCCTAAACCCTAACCCTAACCTTCCCTCCAATTTCCTCCCCCTTCGTCTCACACTCCTCATCCCTCCCTCACCGCCGTCCATCAGAGCCCAAACGTTTCGCTCGCTCTCCCCCACTCACTCCTCTGCATCCATGCCGGGCGGTGAAGCACACGCGGCTCCCCTGCTGGAGAAGCAGTTCGAGGACTTCCGAGCGCAGCTCGAAGAGTCTGGAACTTTGCGCGAGCGCATTCGAGCTGTGGTTATGGAGATCGAGTCCACCACAAGGCTCATTCACTCGAGCCTTCTCTTAGTCCACCAGTCTCGTTCAACTCCAGGTAATTTCATTTCATGTGAAATGTAGAAAAGGATTTTCCTTAAATAAATATATGTAATTTATAAATTACATTTGTTTTGTTTTTTATTTTCTGGTTTTAATTTGAAGCAGAGGTTTTGGAGAAGCCCTTGGCTCAGATTGGTGTGCTGAAGGAGCTCTACAATCGACTCGCTGAGATTGTGCTCGAGTCTCCTGGGCGATACTATAGGTTAGTGAAGTGAAACAGGGGCATTGTTGGAATTTTAATTTGTGGTTTGGTTTTGGGACTGGCTTGATTGATGTGGTTTGTGTTTAGATATCATGGTGATTGGAAGACGGAGACACAGACTGTGGTTTCTCTGCTTGCTTTTGTGCATTGGTTAGAGACAGGGGCTCTTTTGCTGCACACTGAAGCTGAGGAAAAACTTGGGCGTACGTTTCTACTCTCTGTTATTGTTTGTTTATGGTGAAATGTTTGTATTTTTGTCTAATATGAGCTTTGTGTTTTTTTTTTTTGGAATTTTGATTTTGCCAAGACGGTGTGTATATATAAGTGTCAGTTTTGTGAAATGAAATGCGTAATATTATTGACAATCAGATTTCAACCAACGGGTCGGGGTACTTTTTCATCATTAGAAGAGCAGCCATGATCATGCTTTTTAACCATTGATTTAACAATCAGGCTTCAGATTGATCTTAACCTGAGTCTAATGCAATGTAGAAACAAAGATTCGAATAGCAATGGTAACCAAAACACCAAAATCTTCTATGATCTGATTTTAGTTGAAAAACCTTGAGGCAGGGTCATGTGATGTAATGATGTCAATTACAATCCACGAGATCCGTGACTGTTTATAATGTGTTATGTTTTTGCTTTAAATAATTTAGTCTTAATTGCAGTGTAATATCTTTAGTTTCTAATATGAGTTATTTCCATTTTTGCAGTGAACGATTCAGAGTTTCGTCTGGATGTTGAAGACTATCTTGTTGGTGAGTGTTGTAAGATTTCTTTATACAAGATTGCATAAGAGTGATGTTGCTGTGAAACAAGTCAAAAAAGTTATCTGTTGATACAATGTTTTTTTGTGATAATCTGGAAAGGCACAAGATTTTGATTCTTAGATATATATTTCATGGTTTCATTACCTTCTATCCAAGGTGCAAATAATATAAATTTAAATCTCCTTAACAGCACCTCATTCAAATTGTGTGGGAGTCAATTGTTGGGTGTGTATATCTAAACCATTGTGAGGAGTCCAGTAGGCTTACTTGCATAGATTATTATCGCTGCTGGTTTCTCTTGGTTAAGTTAGACGCTGATGTGAATTTTTTTTCCCTGCTGTTGCAGGTATTTGTTTCATGTCCAAGGAATTGGTAAGTGGTATTCTGCAATTGTGATAGCTTGCTTTTTTGTACTTGTTCAAACTGCCTCAAAATGTTTTGATTGTTGTCTTGAATTTAATACCAGCAAAAATTTAAATTGATAAGAAAATATGAAAAGTTTATACTTGAATAGGTATATAGTTGGATACAGAGACCTAGGGTGTATATCTAGAAGGATGTCTTTTTTGTGGTCGGATAAGGATGTCATTGTGCTTCAACTGAGAAAATTCATGAGGTGAAAGCACATTGATTGACATGCCATTCTGCATGTCATGAAAATAATTGATAGCTTTGTATTGAAGTAGGCTCATTATACAATACATTGCTGCAGCCGAGGTATGTGGTTAACCAAGTGACAGCAGGGGACTATGACTGCCCAAGAAAGGTGCTGAAATTTTTGACAGATCTTCATGCAGGCTTCCGCATGCTTAATCTTCGGAATGACTTTTTGCGGAAGACATTTGATGGTATGCTACTCATTGTGACTTTACTTATCAATGTTTGTCTTTTCCTTTCAAGTTTCAATCCTTGCAAGCCTCGTAATTTTTTATATTACTTTTGCATTCCATTTGCTTGAAATACTTTGTCACCTGTGGCAGGTATGAAGTATGACCTAAGAAGAGTCGAAGAAGTTCACTACGATGTTAAGATCCGAGGCTTGACAGCCAATGGTGATCCTGTGGTAGACCAAGGAGCCCCAGCACAATCATAGATTTCAAAAGTTGTAAACTCCTCTTTGTCATCTTGATTACTTGAAATTCCAGAGAGACAGATGACCGAAGAGGGTTTTGTATCACAAACTCCAACCGAATCAGGTAAATCTAGAATCCTGCTACTAGTTACAGGAGAATGGAAGCAAGGAAAACTGTAACGAATGCCTTGCTTCTGATGTCATTTTTCGACTTCTGTGTAAATCCAAAAACAATGAAACATGGTTGAGGAAGAATGAAAGTTAAGAGTTTTGTTAATCCATCAGTTTGTTTGTAGAAAAAAAAAAGGATATATAGATGCAAGCAGAAATGATTCCGCAGCTCTGCATCGACTTCATGAAATACCATTTCCGGGCTCGCTCTTACCATCATGTGACCAATAACAAATAACTTTCAAGTTTTTATTTTATTTTACAGTTTCTAGATATTATTGTCTTCTTTAGGGACCGAAATGGACAGAGATTTGATTTTCAACTGTTGTGGTAAGTGGCATTAAAACCGGAGAGCAATATGCTCTTGTAGGAATAGGATAGGATCGATCAACTAAGGCCCCTGCCTACAACTTGACCACATGGTAGGCATAACTAAATTTGCTCTCCTGTCACATCTAAAGTTTTTTTTTATATAATCATTTTCCAAAGCCTATCGTTAGGGGTATTGTGACTGGGAGTTCTTGACTATTGCTATCCATCCAATTTAGCGAACCTCATTTTCCCTTTTTGCGAATCAATTATCATACTTTATGGGTAAAAGGTAATGGTGGGAAGTATAATCTATCTTTTTTGAGAAGGGAAGGCGAAATGGTCTATGATTACCTTATGAACTGTAAAACCTCTTTTTTACATCACAAATTAATGTCAGATTTTTAGGTTCAAAAAATAAAAAAAATGTCAAATTAGGTACACTTTGATAAGTGTAATTATGGATAATGAGTCATTGATACGATACAAGTATAGTGTCTTGTCCAGACCAACCGGCTTAACTCAAATAAGGCGTACCCTTTTCACAAACCGACCTAACTCACGCTGCGTAACCTTTTCAAAGACAAATTATGGCGTTCACCGGTGGGGTTCAAATTCATAACGCCGTCAAAAGAGTCATAACGTGGATGACCACAAACGCAACAACCCCATTTTAATGTCGTCCACGTGTCGTTGTAGGTCACGGCGGACTTGAAACGCACCTTGAAGCGTTTTTCTTTCTTTGTGAGCAGCAGAGCGAGAAATTAAATGAAAATGACGAAACACCCCCATTTTTCACATTCATCCATTTACTCATATTTCCCTCTATCTCCTCCATTTCGTGTCGCTTTTTGGCGGTTTTGAGGCTCTTCGGTTTCGAACATTCGCACGAATTTCTCTGACGTCTCTCTCTCTCTCTCTCTCACTCACTCTCTCAGGTCAGATCTCTGCTCTCTAGATTCTGCTAGATCTCCATTTATCTTGATTTTTCAATTTTTATCTTCTCTGAGATCGCAGATCGGCAAGCTTTCAGCTCATTAGGGCTTCCATACTCATTAATGAGGTACTGTTTCTACTTTAAACTCGTTTTCTGATCTACTTTTTTACTTACTGTTTGGCTGCTGAGAAAACGAAGCAAGAGTTGCGGATAAACTTTGCTTTCACTAGATATTTTTTTCTACATCTTTTTATGTTTTATTTTTTTGAGCTTAACTGAAGTATACAGCTATATACTGTTTACTGCTCAACCTGAGATTTCGCTTTTCTTCTTTTTTTTTTCTTTTTCTTTTTTACTTTTTTTTTTGTATTTAGGGTGCTTTGTATCGGATTGCATTTTATAATTATTAGTAGTTTTTTTTCCTTTCACGTTCTGAATAACTGATCAAAACATATGAAATCTCTTTTCTTTGGACAAGAAAACGTTTAATTACAAGGCCTGTCTCTTATCCGCCATTCTATTTATAGACTGGTATTAATCTGCATCATGCAGATCCTCATTTGGATGGCTGCTCGCTTATCCTTGTGTGTTTTTCTTTTAAATTCTAAAACATATGTAAGCAAGTTCATCAAGGGCATGCGCCGTTCCCTACTATGTCCAATCACTAACCTGGCTGCTGGTGATAATGCAGCAATCAATATTGAGCCATACAACTGACCCCTTTGCCGTGATTCTATAATCTTGAACTAAAGTTCATTAATGCCTCAGTATTGATCGTGCAATTGTAAATTCGAGTGACTGCAAACCATTTGATATTCTTTGACGTATGAAATGCAATCCAGGTGGCTACAATAACTAGCATGGTTTCATAAGTTAGTACAAATTTGTAGACATGAACAGGCTATGTGGACAATAATCAAAATGTGAAGGAGACTGAACGTATTAATTGAAAAGCGATCTCTGGTAGCTTGGAATAGCTACTTATATCCTTTCTGTTGTCATATTGATGTACTCTGTTGATTAATGAAATCTGTATAGTTTCTCGATCTGGGTTCTTTTTGGTACAACCGAACTAATGAATGTGTGAAATTATAGGATCTATGTTGGAAGCATAATATGAAATGGATCATGAAGCACACACGTGTAACAAGTTCGTCAACATGAAATCCCAAAGGGTGAGGATTTATCAGTTTTTCGAGGAATTGCTTTTATCATCATGCTTATGTGCACTGTACATGACTCTAGTTCTTCATATAGGCTTTGCCATCTTTTCTGAATTTCTTGAAATACTAGGCATCTTAGTTGCTATTCTTGTTGCTACTATTTAACATTAATTATTGATTAACAGTTTATGCTTGGTCTCAGTAATTAAATTTAGTCCTCCTTTAGTTCCTTGCTTGGGATAGCCACTGGTATAATTCTTTTTTCCTTCTATTTTTCAAATTTTCATAGGTGAAAGTAGAAGGTTCTTTTGCTCCTGCATTAGAAGATGAAACTGAAACCATTGAGCATTTACTAGCAGAACCTAAAAGTGAATATGTTACGGTAGATGGTGTCTTATGCTGTGGCAAGGAGAATGCAGGAAAGGGCGTGGACATTGAAGATTTTTCCTGTGGATATGACTTTGGGCTTAATACATACAGTGGTAATACTACTAAATGCTACCATTCTTGTTTCTAGCGCCCTTATTAGTTAAAGTATTATATCAAGTCCTTTTGTTTTAGGATTTTTTATTCCTCTAATTTGAAGTGTAGGAAATTTCCCAAGTGCCTGGGGAGCACTCTATGTACATCGTCATGAACAGTTTTGACATGTATTATTGGATTTCTTGACCTTTGATCCCTAGACTGAAATTCTTCCACCCCTGAGGAAGATCCTCTTGCTGAAAAAAGCAAAATATAATAGAAGAAAAAGATTGTATTAGGGGTTTTTAACATCTGACACTTGCATGTAAAGAAATCTTGTTTCTTTGATGATAGAATACATTCCAAATGATTTTATTCAAAATTTATTTATGGGTAACTGAATTCGAGTGACTCGACAAAGGTTTTTGGTTTCATTTTGTCAAATAAATTTTTGGAATCACTTCTGTTATCATTCTAATCCTGTATATTTTTTTCCCTTCATAAGGTGGATTGCATTCTGCTCATCCTCGGGGAAGATACGATGAATTAGAATTTGGAGTATGTATTTAACTTTATGGATAGATTTATATTATGTCAGAGTTATTCTGTACATTCTTCTTCTCTTTGTGAAAATTAACTTCCCTTTAAGTTTTAGGTCGCATCGTTTCTCTATATCACTTGATATGACAGTTTTAGGGAATGCTGTATATATTTACTGCTGAGTTATTTGTGGTGATTGCACTTTTGATGAGATAGTGATTTAGTAGGTTCTTGACGGATTGTTGGACGAAGTTGATGAAGTGGAGGATATTCATGCAATAAATGGTCTTGCAAGCCCTTGTGATGATTATCTTTTAGGTGAAAGTTTGTCTATATTGTCTGGTTAATAGTGACATTTACCGTGTGCTTTCTCTTTCCTTTTGTTCTCTGATGCTTTTTTTTTCTTCTTCCAATTGCAGATATTGGATTTACAGGAAAAGCTTCTGAACTGGGTTTTGGTCCTTGTGAAAAATCACATCTGGGAAACTCAAGTTCTGAAAGTCAGTCTCCACGATTAAGTGGCAGTAGTAACGGTGCTGTTGGGATATCTGAATCGTCAACTGTGACTATTCAAGAATTTGAATGCAAGAATAATTCTATTGACAAGGCAGTAACTCATGAGTTTCATGGTGGCTTCAGGCGGAAAAAAAGACGTCGAACGCCTGTTGAAGGCAATGTCTATCCTGCTCCAATCAATTTACAAAATCTTGAGTTAGATAACGATGAAAAGTCTTTAGTAAGGGAAATAGTGTCTGGTGAAAATGAGAAGCTCTCTGTTGAAGCAACCAAACTTGGTGCTTTTCGTAAGGAGAAAAGACTGCGTAAGCCTACTTTGAGATATATTGAGGAATTTTCAGGTAAGAAGTCAAAAGATTCCAACGAGAGGGAAAATTGTTCTGCTGTTACTGCTACACAGGATCGCTCAAAGGTCAGATGTCAGAATGAACATCATCATGTGAGTCCTGGGATATTGTCATCAGTTCCTGAGGAGGATTCAATTTCTGAAAACCAGACACTGGCTGAATTTAGGACTCAAAGAAAACTTGCAAAGAAGTATGCATCAATTTTGGTAGGAAAAGCTTCAACCTTGCACATATTTATTCCTTCAACATTTAAAATATTTAGCATATTGATTCCTTCAACATTTAAAATATTTAGAAGAAAACTCCCATCTTTTTTTTCCCTGTCTCTCCAGTTGTATGGTTGTTTCTCTTTCCATGTTTGCTTTAATTTACCTTATCAGTAGTACTAGTCTGATAAACAGTGAAATTTAAGTATGACAGGTGGTCCATGAGGCACCGTTGTCTCTGGATCACCCTCTTAAAAAATGTGAGAGATTATTCATAGCCATCTGCAGATTGCTGTGTATTTTTCAAGTAGACTTGGAGAATGTGAGTTAGTGAGTCTATTATTCCTTCGTGCTTGTTAAATAGTGTTGCATTAGCTGTGAGTTACCTATTATATTCTTCATCTTTTGTAGAGAATGTGTTGCTGCATTTCTGAAGTTTTAAAATCTATTGATTTCGGGGTACTGATACATTGATTTCAGGATATGTGTTGCAACCTGTTTCTTAGGTTGCAAAACTTGTTTTTTGGATCTACCCTCTGGGTAATGGCGTTCTTTGCTTTGCATTGAAGGGCACAGCTGTTGTGATGTTCATTGACTGGAAAGGAAAAAAAACTTAGAAATCAGTGTATATTATTTTTTCTTTTTTTAGACAACTAGGATTATCAGTAGTACTGTGTTTTTCCTCTTTGAGTCATGTAATGCCATGGTTTCAGAAGTTTAATTGTCTGTATTATTCTGCACAGGCACTTGAGTCCGATGAGCAACCTATTACATCTGAGTCTGAAGATGACCATGTACCCAAAAAAAGATCTAGAAAGCACGATCGAAGGAAGCATCAAAGGATGTGGACTCTCTCTGAGGTGACGACATTGGTTGATGGTATTTCTGAATATGGAGTTGGACGGTGGACAGATATTAAGAGGGTCCTATTTTCGAATTCTGCTTATCGCACGCCAATAGATCTCAGGGTACATTGCAGTTCTCTAACAAAGGGAATAGTATGCTCTCCATTTGCACAGAAAATGGAGAGGGCCAGTTCTTCAATCCGAACCGCCCAAAGGGGCAGGGCCCCCTGAATTGGGGACAGGCCCATGAAGGCCTGACAAGCAATCTATGGTCCAGATTTTTACTGGCTTTCTCCATTTTGTGCTGTACCGGAGAGAAACTGGATTTCAATTAAACAGGCGTCTTTGTGTTTTAATTTCTAATTCTCTTTACTACTTGTGCACGCTGCAGGACAAATGGAGAAATCTTTTAAGAGCTAGCTGTGGAAAGAAGATGAAGAAAGAGGCTAGATTTCTATCTATTTATATTTTTATATTTTGGGTACGTGAAACTGTCATGCAAACTAAATTTGTCTATGTGTGGTTTGGCTGACACAGGTTGAGCAAAAGGAGATGCGAGCCTTACCAAAGTCTTTGGTACGCCGTGTCCGTGAGCTGGCGACAGTCCACCCATATCCCAGGCAGCGTGGCAAGAAGTTTGCCCCTCCCATACTTCCTACTCCCAGTAAAAGTGCTTCATGTGACCTAATCAGAAAGTATGTCCGAAGGAAGAATCGATCTTGAAGTTCAATATCCCTGTTGCAGTAAATCAATAGTCAGGAATGTACCAAAGTTTAGTTGTAAAAAGTCTCGTCTCATCAACAATCTTCTGTTCTTAACATGGAGCAATTGGATCCTCAGGAAAAAAAATAATGATTACAAGCTCTCTGCACCAGTTGGGCCAAATTTTCTGTTGTAATAGAGTTTTGAGATGTTTAGGTATGCTCAAGCAAGAGTAGTTTGTATTTGACATTATTGAACACCCCCCCTCGCCTTTCTAGGAATTTATTTTGGGTAGTTTCAAAACCATCGCTGCATGCTCTGTTTGATCAGGTATTAGCTGTTTTTGGCTCTAAGTGTGCTAGTGGTTACCTATAACAAGTTATTTGGAGGCGTTATAATCGCTGACAGTGCGATTTTTTTTGGGTAATGTTTTCAAATATGGTATGGGTAACTCGTGACATCATTGATGCCATTTGTAAATGGGTTCCTTTGAGGAGTTGAATTTTGCGTGAAATCTGGCAAAAGGGTATTCATTTTTGGATTTCAATTTTTCTCTTGCATCAACACAAAACAAAGAAGCGAAGGAAATAAAAAAATTCAACTGCAACATATATATATATATGAGAAAACACACACACATGTATATATAATAATGGTCTACAATTCCTTACATACGCTTCAAATTTGTTTACATGGATATGGTTCTGATACGAGCGCTAGAACATAGCAGTTTACCCAAAACCAAAGTTAACACTGCAAATCTTATGTAGCCACTTGATATGAGACTTTTTAAATCCATTAAGGATTTTGCCATGATCAGTTGCCCAAGCTCAATTGGCGATTTCTCACAATTTATGTGATATGGTCAGGAATTATTCACACATGTGTGGGCGGGCGACTGACTATAACACAATTCAACTGTATAAACCGCTGTTGGACTACAGACTATACCAGATAATTTTTATAAGATTATAGGCAAAGCGCAAATCACCATCCATACAAAAGCTTATAGGAGAATATACCAAAGCCCAAGTAGAACTATTAACTAGTGTTCACACCAAGCTAACATCATATAGGATTTCCCATCCATGCAGGACCAGCTTTTATTTACCCATTTCCACCATCACCACCATCTCCTTGAGAAGAGCCATTGGGGTCATTATAATGCTGTCTAGGTATGCTGTGGTGGTTGTCAATATTGTGGTTGTCCAAACTGCTTCCTGGGTACTTTCCACTGCTCTTTTCCATGGGTTTTCCGCTTTCGACATGCCAGTGTGGCTGCTCTTCTTGTCCATACGGTCGTCCCAACATAGCCCTCCTTGGCGCTGCTGCCAAGCAATAGCTGGCCATGAACATCACAACCAAAAAGAATGCCACCACCTTCATTTCAAAACTTGGTACTACTAGCTGGAGCAAAGGTTTTTGAATATAAACTTGTATACAACTTTGATTTTTGAGCAAAGGGTTTGTGGTAGTTTAGAGGTTCAATTTCGTCACAAAAACCCAAGTGGAAATAGATGAAGAGAGAATGTGAGGGGGTTTTTTTTGGGGAGAGTTTGCTGCTTTATATAGAGGAACTGAGGAATAAAAAATAACGATTTAACTAGAAGATGTGGTGTGGTTGGTAAACTGCTACCTCCAGCTGTTGAGCTACCTAGTGCCTCAATGGCAGGAGTTCGAAATCCATTGGAAGCATTTTGTGGCTAGGGAGAAGCCGAATTCCGAGCGGGAATTAATCCCACCATTTGGGTGTGAGGACACCTCGTGGTATTTATATATAAAAAAATAACGATTTCGGTTGAAAATAAAATGAGTAATTAATTATGGGGTCTCCACCAAATATGGGACAAGATTGAGTGGGTTTCCATATAATTCACCAGCTTATAAATTTTTTTAAAATTAATATAAGGCTCTGCTAATGATGGTCGAGAGCAATTTCTTGTCCAGTCAGCTGCCTCAATAGGAAAATCCCACCTTTCAAGTGGGATTATATTATATTATTCACCAACACAAATTAAGTCTATCCAGCATAATGGTTTTGCTGTTTGGGTCACTTTATGATGTCAAATCATGAATATATATTGCCATACAAAAATCAGAATTAGGCCATCTGTCTAGATGTTTCTTGCCAAGTTGTCAACTGAGATTACAGATTTTGTATTTTTATCTAATATTGTCGTTGCAAAAGAAAATATAATAAGAGAGTGAGAACTGGTAAGAAGATACTGCTTGCCTCATTCTCGGTAAGGAGATACTCCTCCTTTTTGCGAATCACAGTTTGACACATATGTAAAAATAATTTATAAAAAAAACACAAAAAATAAATAAATAAAAATCTGCACACGTATCACGTTGCTATTAACAAGAATGTAAGAGCTCCTATTTATATAATAAGGAATGACACCGTAATCATTAAGAGAAGAAAGATAAGTTAATTATTTTGAAAAGAATCTATCACTGTTAGGCTGTAGATTTGTTCCTCCACTTTGTGTAAGTGGGATAAATTTTGAAATTCATTGCCTTTGAAAATTTGATAATTGGATTGGTGACAGGTAATTTTCTGATTTTACTATAGCCCATATAGATCAAGTTGGGTTTGGGAAATAAAACCACTAATTTCTTATTCTTTGTGAACGGTTTTGGAAAACAAATACAAAAGCAACATGTGCCCCTCGTCCACTTTCAACGTCCTAATCCCATCCATAAATATCTCCATACTCAATTTGGAAGATATTAACCACTTCAACCTAACCAGTCCTTGCAGGGCACACAACAAACGAAGAAAAGGACTCAAGAAGAGCAACTAGGGTTGGTTCTAGTAGTTAAAGGATTTTGTCCAACTCCCAAGAGATTTTGATTGCTTGCACAATGGGCCACTTGATTGTGAAACTAGCCCAAAGATCTGATGATCCATTGCAGAGCAAATTCAGAAATGGATCTTTGGGGCGGATCTAGCTCCTTTTTGGCTAGCCGGCCACCCGGCCGAAAATTTTCTATAAAAAAAGGCACATATGTTAGCCCAGCCAAAAAAAATAAATTCTATCTCTAGTTGCCCGGCTAGCCAGCAGCATATTCTCTTCTCATTATTACTCTTTTGTCTCTCATTTTCTCTTTATCATTAATGCATAGCAAATTCAGAAATGGATCTTTGGGCCATACCCAAGTAATGTCAAGTAATCAAACCCACGACAAGGGTTCTCTCCTCCGTCCAAAATCCTGCGTTCGGTTCTTCTCCTTTTTAAACTCATAGCCAAAACAAGCCAATTTCAAAAGGGTAGTCCCGATGACCAGTATTTCTTCGGTGCAAGCTCGGAGGGGTAGTGTGTGCGCTTAAAGTGATTCGAGTTTAGTGTATCAGATTTAAGTGTTTGTGCTTGGAATGGTTAGGTGCTAGTCCGAACTCAAACTACCACTCCGATAGAGCAATGTACTAATTCAACGATGTTTGCACGAAGTACAAATTCACACCAAAGAAAACCAGAAAATTACACTCCAACTTTAGCCTTTGCACTCTAAATTGGATGTTGGATGTCTTTTGCATTCACAGAAGGTGTGCAGGAAACTGAAAATTGGATCATCATACATATATATATATATATATATATATATATATATATATATATATATATATATATGATGATGATGATGATGATGATGATCCAGCTGCATTTCTACAACCTAGATAAGAAATCACATGTTTTTGTGGATATAGAATTTGAATGGCCATATTTCTTCAAATTTATGTGTTATTTGTCACATCCATTAAATTTACTTATCTGTTATGCATGTGTTCATGCTGTCAGATCATCGTGTTCCTCCCATGGCCATATAGAAACGGGTAGAGCTATCATGCACAGGTGGGACTCCACATGCATTCTAGAAACTACGAAAACAGTAAACCCTTGGCAATGTTTTTTCTCTTTCGAAAAAAATGATAAGCAAAACCTTCACAATGATTGATATATAATAGTTGTATTTGAGGCTTTATGAAATGGTACGGTTTTTTTTTTTTTTTTTTTTTTTTTTTTCTCACTACTTGTATTGACTTTGGTGTATTTGAGGTTTGATGTAATTGTTCAGTCCATTTACGTGTATTGAACTTTGTGTATTCGAGGTCTGTTGTAATGAGTTGTGATTGTGTTAATTATGTGCGTGCTAGTAGGCGACTCTCAACCGTTGATGCATTATGAGCTCTACATGCATACTAACGAACACACATTATGTTATAAATTTTGAGCCAATTTTTACTACAACAATAGGTGTGTGTGCTAGAAATGAACACAATTAATGAAATTTGGCAAACTCAGTTACGTAATGTTTGAACAACATTAACTGAACGTGTAACCTATTATATATTGTCCCACCAACACTGCCAGAACCAGCTAACCTAATGTTCAAAATAGCTCAACATTATCACTGTATTTATGGAACCTCTTGAATATATAGGTTTGGTCAATTCTAGCTCAACATTCATTGAGGCTGACTTGCTATCCCAGTACAAATAAATACTCTATAACATCGTGTAAAATGACAAAGAATACATAGCTTCTTCTCACTAGTGGAGAGATGGGTTTCATGTCTTGAGTGGGTGAGTAGAGTAGGTTGATTCAGTTTCTTTTCTTAACTCTCTTTTACTCTTTTTTGCTAAAACATAGAGAATATTGAGAGTAGAGAGTGGAAAGTGTAGAGAGAATGAGAGTTGTAGAATATTTTCTGATTTTCACTTATGTTTCATTACTTATAATCAACACATATATATACAAGTTCCTAAGACATTAGTCAAGACCCCAAGTTAGGCAACCAACCAAGTTAGGCAACCAAACTAGTCAAGCCCCCCAAATATTGTAGGTGCCAAACATTAATTGACTACATAATTAACACATTAATTTACTACATAATTAACACATTAATTGACTAAACATTGTAGGCTACCAACCATTGTAGGTGCCAAACTAATCCTCATTAATTGACTATTGCTAACACTCCCCCTCAAGTTGGTGCATAGATATCATCAATGACCAACTTGCCAAAAGAGAGACTGTCGTTATTAATATTTCCGCATCAAGCTTCTTCTTAATAGAATGTCGATCCACTTCAACATGCCCCCTCACGTGGGACCACTACATGGTGGGCCACACGTGGAGCAAAGGCCACATCGAAGTTAATCATTTCGGTCTGTCGGTGGCAACACCAAATCCAAGTGCAGCCGGTTGGTCGGTAGATCACATAAACCATGCGAACAAGGCAAAGGCAAAACAAAGGACACAGAAACCTTGTGAACACGGCAAAGGACACAGAAACCCTGTGAACACGGCAAAGGTAAGGTAAAGGACACAGAAACCCTGTGAACACGGCAAGGACACAGAAACCCTGTGAACATGGCAAAGGTAAGGTAAAGGACACAGAAACCCTGTGAACACGGCAAGGACACAGAAACCAAACCCTAAAATAGGGAAAGGCACGTCAAGGTAAAACCAAACCCTAAAAAGAAAGGGTAAGGCAAGGTAAGGCAAATAAAGGCCAAGCAAAGGCAACAAAACCCTAAAGATAAGGTAAGGCATGACAAAGGTAAGGGCAAGGAAAACCAAACCCAAGCAAAGGCAAAGGCAACCAAACCCTAAAAAATAGGGTAAGGCAAGGTAAAGAAAGTCAAGAGCAAAGGCAAGGTCAACGGGCGTGACACAGCGGAAACACACCAGCAAAGGCAAGAACACGGTAGAAGCAACAACAACACTGTCCTCAACAAGAGACATAACAGGTAGGAGCAACAACACTGTTAACAGCAAAGGGACACAAAAGGCAGCAGGTAGGAGCAACAACACTATTAACAGCAAAGGGACACAAAAGGCAGCAGCTGGCACTAGCAAAGGATATAGTAGGCAGCAACAACAATACTAGCAGCGTCA
Organism: Prunus avium; assembly: GCF_965620075.1. NCBI lineage: Eukaryota > Viridiplantae > Streptophyta > Magnoliopsida > Rosales > Rosaceae > Prunus > Prunus avium. The sequence goes on along the minus strand of NC_142289.1, from coordinate 8,530,168 downwards.
CAAATACTTCCATTATTGCAGACACAACTTCTCTTCACTCCTCCTCTCCCCCTGAAGAGAAGGGGTTGTCAGAACCATAAGAGCAGTGGCACTTGAGAAACAGAAGCTGACTGAAGCTCAGATGTAGAAGAATCAGTCATGGCAGATAGGTAACTGAATTGCAGGCAGCGGAATAGATGAGCAGCAATGTCACTCCCCCTCAAATCCGACGACGTATGAGAGTCGAGATTTGGAGAAAGCAACACCGGTAATGACAATAAAGTTGCAGCACCCAAATAAAGTTGCATCTATCTCCCCCTCAAATCTGACACTGGTAGAGGGTCGAGATTTGGAAGAAGAGAAAATGAAATAATAGTAAAGAGACTCAAACATGCCAGTCTCGTGGTAGAAACAAATGCAAGGAAATGTGGAATGGAGATGGGCATCCGACAACTGGAGAAAAGGAATAAAAGATGGAAAAGAGTCTGCAACCCAAACAAAAAGGAGGATTAAAAATGAATGAAGGTGGATGACGTGTATGCACACATAGAGAGAAAGGGATGAATATTGTATAGATAGGGTAGGTGATGTGGACAAGTGCAAGAGGTGTTGAAACGGAAGAGGCATATAGTGCAAAACAAGTCCAATAAAATAAAGGGAAAAGGAAGCCAGAAGGTCAACTCATAGGAAAAATAGAAAGAAAAGAAAGGAAAACCAGACTGTCACATAGAGAGCAAACAGGGAAGAGAAATCTCAATGAGAGAAACTCAAACACAGAGAAGAGCTTATACGGGAGCTAAACAATGAGAGGGGTTGGAAAGAGATATAGTTGAAAGGAGAGCTCGTTAGAGAGTAAAGAGAGAAACAGAGAGGTTGCTAAAAAAAAGGAAGGAGAAAGGCAGCTCAAGAGAGCAGCAAAGAAGACAGAGACCAGCAGACAAGTCAAAGAAAAACATAAGAGAGCTCGTTAGAGCTTGAGAGATGATGCAAACACCAGAGTGGCTATGCAAAGGGAACATCGGCAGTAGTGTAGCTCGGCATGACAGAGACAAGGCCGAGTAGGAAAAGGCTCAGCGAGCGGTGACGAGGCTCGCGGAGGAAAGGAAATGGCTCGGTGAGCGATGACGAGGCTCACGGAGGAAAGAGATCATGGTGATCAAGGAACGTACTGCCCATATGAAACAAATTAGGCCATCGTGGCCAAGGGACTTATTGCCCATACAGATAAAAGAGAGGAAATTTAATGGAAACAAGAGAATTTACAGCAACATGAAAAAACGCCAACGACTCTCAATTTGATAGAGGATCTTAAGGATTAGCCATTAGGCTCTGATACCATGCTAAAACATAGAGAATATTGAGAGTAGAGAGTGGAAAGTGTAGAGAGAATGAGAGTTGTAGAATATTTTCTGATTTTCACTTATGTTTCATTACTTATAATCAACACATATATATACAAGTTCCTAAGACATTAGTCAAGACCCCAAGTTAGGCAACCAACCAAGTTAGGCAACCAAACTAATTAGGCAACCAAACTAGTCAAGCCCCCCAAATATTGTAGGTGCCAAACATTAATTGACTACATAATTAACACATTAATTTACTACATAATTAACACATTAATTGACTAAACATTGTAGGCTACCAACCATTGTAGGTGCCAAACTAATCCTCATTAATTGACTATTGCTAACATTTTTATGTGTCATTTTCTTCTTTTGTGGTCTAAGGAGAGCTGAAACCCAATTTGGGTGTAGAGACTTTATATGTACCATTGATTGAGAGGTAATGTTATTGTTGAAAAGTCTAGTACATTCTGTAGGGAAGCGCAGTGTAAGTTATTGTCTTTCTTCATAGATGACACATTACGTAAGGAGAAAGACAAATGAAAAAGATATACATCCGTGATATGTAAGTTGTTTCCAAAATTAGGTGGGTGAAACGAGTGAAAATATCTAGTAAACACACAACAGGGGAAAAGAAGAAGACGAAAAATCAGGGCATTGCTTCCCAAGAGGAAGCATGGGAAGGAATTAATGGGAAGGGATGGGAGGAGGTAGTTGAAAGTGAAGTCGGAATCGAAGTGGCAGGAGCGACAGCTAAGAAGAGCTGACGAATACACATGGAGGAGATAGATTCCAATTCAAATCAAATCATTGCTGATCTTGCAAAATATGAGTTAGGATTACTTGAGGTGTCACCAACTTCTCAACACTTCTCTCACTTCTCAACTTCTCACTCACCCGTGAGCCATATTGGCCCAACCTCATGTGCACCATTCCATGTCCCTTTGCTAAGCTACCTCACCCTCATGACCCACCCTATAACAACCCACCATCTTAATATGCTTCCAAGATGTATGATCATGAGATTTGAATTCAGGAGAACAAGTTTGTTCGTGAGATTTGATTTCACGACAATCTTTAAGAAAGTGAAAATTGAATGTCACTAAACTCAATGTTGGTTAACTTAATATCTTTTGTAATGTCATCACAATGACATATATGAATAAAATGGTTCCCTACTAACAAACACACTGATTCATCCCCTAGAGACAAATGGAAGTTGATTTCTATCTCTACTTTTATTTTGATAGCTGGATCTTGAGAGTTTTCAAAATGTTGAATGACATTTGACAGGAGAGTTGTCAAGGATATTAATTCTCTTCCAGTCCCTCTCCATGTCTGCAGCAGAACTGTTGGTGGATTTTAGTCAAAAATGATTGGACAGAGTGAGGAACTATGCCTTTCAACCAGCCTAGCACAGCAAACTTTGTCTCGAGGGGATGAATCATTGTGCTGGCTCCTCTCTCTCTCAGCAAATAAACTTCGAACATCTGAACCCACTCAGAATCACCACCACAGGATCCACAACAAACGGCACCGTTTCACTATTTGCTTGCTTTTTCAAATTTATATTTTATGAAATGGCTTGATTTGACTGAAGTGGTCTCTTAGCTGCCTGTATGTAACTCCACAATAACTAGCCAGAGGATACTACGAAAATCACATTTAAGGGGTGCCTAGAAAGTGTGGCTAATCTTTAAGCCTAAACTTGTATCTCCATGCAAGATGGTAATATTTATTTATCAACAAAGTGGTAGGACCTAATTTGAGGACTTGTATCAGTTTCTGTGGTAAGTTTTTCTTGCCAAACTTTTGTTGTCAAAGAGATGCTTATACTATTGCAAACTAACATGATTAATTGTTCATTTTCACAGTTTGACAATAGAACATTCCCCTCGAATTAGGTCATCGTTAAAATACCATTGTTTATGCATAAATATTGATCATCTATGCGCTTATTTCTTAGAGAAACCTTAAAACGGATCGCATTTTGGTTGACGAGGAAATGGAGAATGTTACAACAATCGAGAATTGAATTTTCTTTCTATAAGATTATATAATGTGAGTCCCATTTTATGCTCTGCAACCCAGGATACATCCATCCATCCCTTCTGCTACGCATAGCCCATCTCCTGCTCAGAAAGTCAGACTGAAAAGATACTCAAAAACTTATCCAAAATCTAAACTGCAAAGATACTCACAGGATATTAAGACTGCAGAGCAACAATGTTGTACGTACGGATAGTACATGGTGCAAGAAATGATAAAAAGCAACAAATTAGTGCTGCTGATCCTGATCAAATCTTGAATGCAACTAAGTGGGGGAAATAGTATAAAAAAAAGAGAAAAGCAATTGCCTTAGCTCATATCCCATATATCTTACCCCAAATGTGATCTACAGCAGAGCAGGAATATCAGAAACTTTTGATTTGTAATTGGCTTTCTCATTAGCCGACCATCATCTTCAACTCACACACTAAGCAAAGCAATAGGTAAAATAATATCTTGTGTTACAGCTAAAAGAATGTTGCTTGCACTTGATGATGTACACAAAAGGCACACAATCTAATCTTTCTGCACTACTGGGTTTTTTTATGGAGCTGTTTTCTTTTTCTTTCTTTTTTTTGGCAGATTCATATATTAAATTCAGCAAAAAATCATGGCATTACAAATAAGTGGGATCGCACACACTTTGTCCAAGAAGCTTATCCCATCCTTAGTTTCATATCTTATCTTTTCCACTCCCAACCTGTGGGGTCTTTAACTTTGAGAACTTCAAAAATCACTCATCAAGCACCATGCTTTCTTAAGAGAGAGAGAAGAAAAAAAAGACTGCTCACAGTGTGGCATTGTCTATTTATGGGTGATTTTATAATTTTTGAGATGCATGTTCGTACAATTTCGTATCAAGATGCATTTATATAAAAGGAGTGAAGGGTACAGCACGGTAGAGCAAAGTTATATAATTTGATCACATTTAAAAAGAAAAAAGAAATATCACCTCTCTCAGCTTCCCAGCCTATCATGTCAACCATTTAATGCTCCAAAATAGTGCCTCCTCTTCCACACCTATATATGCCTTTCACCTTCGTACAAAATAAACCAACCCATCTATTTCAATTCTCTCTCTCTCTCTCTCTCTCTCTCTATGCATATAAACATGATGAAGGGGAAGTTTGTAAGGGTGTGTGCAAACAAGTGGAGGAAGATAGGAAGTAGAGGGAGCTTACCTTCTTCTACATGCTGTGAGAATTGCTGTCAATGGGCTTTGTGGTCTTCCATGCATGAAGAAAACTCAATCCCAAAAGATGTCCCAAAGGGTCACTTAGTAGTCTATGTGGGTGAGAACCAGAAGAGGTTTGTGATCAAAGTCACCTTACTTAATCACCCTCTCTTTAGGGCATTGCTCGATCAAGCTCGAGAAGAATACGATTTCCATGCTGATTCGAAACTCTATATCCCATGCGACGAGAGTCTTTTCCTCAATGTTGTTCGATGTGCTAGCTCACCGGTTGATCGAAGGTTTCCTCTGTGTCTTTGAGAATTCAGTTCGGTACTAACAGACAACACTGAGGTATTTAATTGATTCATGAGGTCTGTGCTCCAATAATAATGCAAATCAGCAGATATGCAGCCTTATTGTTGTACAACATGTAGAGTTGTAAAACATTTAATATGTTCTAGGTCACCAATGTAATTCAGTTCAAGAATAGTAAATTCTGTTCTGCTTGCTTGCTCAGGACTTCTGCTGTTTTTTTATAAGCATGTTGCATATGAAACAAACATAAATGAAGTGGTCCAAACTAAGTACACCAGAGCTAATATTTGATGCATACCGGATCTCAGCAGGACCAGAACCAACCAGCCAAGTAACTGAGACCAACCTGTCACAGTTTTTAAGTGGGCCAAAATTTTCAGTTGCTCATGCAATGCAAGAGCACTCAGAAACTAGATGCATATTTGTGAGTGAGAGCTCAGTTTACATTTTGGCCATTGGCAAAGCGGTTGACTGGTTGCTGGTTGCATTTATTTAACCAAAAAAGACCAAAAAAATAAAAATAAAAGAAGAGATGGAGGTTCTGATGTCTGAATTAAATGGAACCCAACAAATTACTGGTTATATTTGAAACCATAAGCATGGGAATGAGGACTTTTTAGTGATTTAGTAATTTAAAATTGCAGCATATGAACATCATATATTTGAGATTTTATGTCATTGACTTCCTACCCTGTATCAGTGTTCCAGATCCCCTTCTTGCTCTTTTATTCATTGTTCCATTAGTTATTCCATGTGGCAGCATTGGATTTGATAATATTATTTTAACTAAGATATTAAAATAACAGTCATTTCATGTTCCATATTAGTTGGTGCCTAAAATTTGAGCTTTTTTTTTTCTTTTTGTCTCTAGTATTATTATTATCTTTTGAAGTAAATAAATATATAGTCAGTTCTTGGTTAAAAGTGTGGGATCTGCAGATCCAGTGAATGAACAGCTAAGTCATTGCCTTTTATATTCCAGGTTTCAAGCCAAAGTTGCAAAAGACCTTCCAAGAGCTGCTTTCTTCCCATAAAATTCCAAAGAGGAAGGCTACCAATTAAAGGTACTGTACATGGCTCAGATGACTTAAAAATATTGAAAACTGATTACTTCTCAAAGGCCCTTTTAGCGTACCATCCAAGCATAAACTCTATCAATTCAACAGGATGTTGGACTCAATTTCAAAGCTATAATGAATCAGATTCTATGCTAGTTTGACGAGACAGGGCATGCTACGAACCAATCAAATAAAGGACTGGATTAAAACCCACTAATCTTTCTTGATCCAGTGTCAGTGGATCAATCCCTATGTCATTAATGGATTGTTCATCAGTCATCACCACAAGGGAATTGCTTGGCAGCAGCAGCTAGGTGGCTTCAGTCAAGTACTTAATGGGTGCCTCATTAAGCGAAGCACGGCAAAGCCTATCCATTAGGCTCTTACAAGATAAAGCCTATCCATCTTCTACAATCTCATCATGAAATTATACAAATTGCCTCACAGCACATAATGAATATAGACCGTATAACGAAAGCACTTGATAGCTCAATGCATATTTCATATGACCCTAGACTCATTTATATACATAAAACACCTCAAGAATGCACAATTATGTACTCTCACAAAGGTTATCTACTTTTCTCATCTCATGACATTTAGCTTACTATAACACGAACACTAATACATACCTATACAGTGGCCCGTAAAGTAAATTAAGGTGCATTCACAAATCCTGTACAATGTTTATAACCAAAATGAAAACAGAACAGTATCCTTCAAAAAGAAATTCCTCTATAACAAAAACAACCGAAAAAATGATGGCTGAATGCTGTAACAACCTAAGTAACTTTTACAATGACGATTCTGAATTGCTTTCATTATCATCAACAAAAGGAGCATGCAATACAGGGAATTAAAACAATGATTGCAATGTCATTTACACATGAAGGATTCTTGTGCAAGGTAATACACAAGTAGTATACTGCTCTCTGATACATTACATACAACAACATTGTCTAGCGACTACACTAAACAATAGCAGTGCTGAATATCAGGGAATCCAAAGCAGGAACACACAGAGCACTGAAAGATTACCAGGAATGTAGTGTTACAACTGAAGCCTGCAAGAGAAACTGCCAGCCATTTACTGCCAAGTATCATCTAAGGCCCTCAATCTAGTGCTCCGATCCTATCCCCCTGAGAACTAGCATCCCTACACCTCGCCCTCGCTGCAAAGTAAAATATCAGCCAAGCCACCATAAAGTAGACTTCCACAGTTGCCTGAAAAAGCTGGGCAAACGATTTTCCACAAATTCGAGCTACAATCCATCTTACAGATGACCCACAAAATATAGCTTCCAAACACTTAATCTGAATAGCTTGGTGCAACATTGACAGCATCAAATAACATCCTTCCTTGACAATCTCCCTTCCATTCTTCCTCGAATCCACTATGGCAACCCAAGCATCGACAGCAAATACGAATGCCACCAATGTATCCAACACGAACCACATTAACAGAAACCCAGAAATCTCCTTCTCATAACCTCGAATCCACGGAGGCATAACTGAAAAAGGCATCAACTTTAACCTGATGAAAAGTTTAAAAAACGAGTACTGGTCCTCAATTTCCCCGAAATACCACAAGCCAAGAAGCTGAGTGAGAGCATCTCTCACCGCCCACCTCATGAGAATGAACCCAGAGAGCCTCTTGACGCCCAATCTAGACCCATCCCAAACTAGACCAACAAACGAAGTAATCCTCCCGATCAGATCATTCACAACTGTGGTAAACACAACGCCAAGAACCCATGAATACGTAATAAGAAACCCAAGAATTACCCAACCGTAAGCTGCAGATAAGAAACTCACAAGAAAGAACAACGTCGCCACATCTCGGCGACCCAGCTCCAATCCCTTGATGAAGAATTGCAAATCGACGACCCGATCATCCAATTCCTCATCACCGCCTTTCTCCTCTCCTTCACTGCTATTGCCTTCCCTATCTCCCTCTCCAGCTCTGTCATCGGAAATGGTGAATTTCTCGGCTTTGAACGTGAGACCGGAGCGGACAATTTCAGAAACCCTAGTTCCGTAAGTGCCATTAAACCCTAATTTGGAGGTGGAGTGAGAGGCGGAGGAGAAAATGAGGATAGGGGCGATGCGATTGGGGCCGAATTGGGAGCGAGTGTCGTCGTCGTCGCCGGAGAAGAAGTCGTCGTCTAGGGTTCCGACTCGGGTGAGGTGGAGAAATGGACGGTGGCGGCGGCGGAGGGTGACTGGAGAAGGGGAATCCGCCGGAGATCGGGAAGAGCGGTGGTTGGGGCTGGTAGTGCCGGCGAGATCGAGGCGGGAGAGGAGGGACTTGAGAGAAGGGTCGCGGTCGATGAAGGATGTGAGGAGGTAGGTCCCATTTTCGACGACCGTACGGAAGGAGAAGATGAGGAGGGAGAGGAAGAAGAAGGTGAAGAGGTTGCCGGTAAACGATGTCGTCGCTTGTCTCAGGACTTGGGCGGTGCTGCGCAGGTGGTTCAGCCGTGGATGCTGATCGCTCATCGCGGTTTTTTTCGAAAAAAAACGTTTCTTTTTTTCTTCTGTTTTTCTCGGCGTTTTTTGTTTTTGTTTTTATTGTTGGTGTGAGTTGTCTTGTGACTTTGTGGAGAGAGAGGGAGAGAGCGCGAGCGATTGGTGTGTGATACAACACTCAGAGAAAAATCTACACGCGTTGTGTTGTAGAGCGTGAATATATTACTCACTAACTATTTCCGCCATACGACGTCGTCTGGGAGATGAATACAAGGTGAAGGTCTTATCAGCCAATTTGTCTTGTCTGATGAGGCTGCGTGTGACAGTGTGCGTGTCACAAATTAAAACAACCTTTGCCAATGCTTTATAGGACGTTCGAAAATTGATGTTTTTTTTATGGGTAAAAACTATTATATTGTGTTTTTACCAAGTCGAACAAATTAAATTTGAGAAATAGTAATTACCTTTTACTCAAACTCTTCATACAGTCGTCCATGAAATGTTTTTTTTTTTGGGGAGTACCTTTCCTATTGGAGACCTAGGCCCTTTTCTTATTGGGCAAGTACTTTGACCGTTTTTCATCATCCATGATGATGGGCCAGCAGTATAGTGCGAAAAAAAATGGGACGATATCCCGGAAGTTTATTTTGTGAAATGAGGCCCAAATAATAATTGGATGATGATAAACTGAATAGGAAATATGAGAGAGAGAAGGTCGCTAGCATTCCTCAACACAATACAACATATGTATAAACTTTTTCCTCACTTGTTCAAAGAAAGGGTTGGGGGTTAAAAATCCCATACCAAATAACTAGGTTTAGTGGGAAATTTCCGGATGCATCATCTATCCAAATGACTATAATAATTAATAAGCAAATACAAAGATAGAATACTAGCAATAGACTTCAAAACAATCAAAATTTTAAATAACACATAGGAAGTAGAGACAGACACAAAAGGAATGGCTTAATTGAAATCAGGCTTCTCTGGGTAGGTGCAGCCAGACCTTTGGATGACAACATTCGCGGCATAGTTTCCCGCTTTCACACAGTCTTCGATTGGTTTCTCTAGAACTAACTGAGATAGAAAACCTCCAACAAACGCATCCCCTAGACCAAAAACAACATAACAAGTTAATCACAATTTCAATTGTTAGTCTCTGTTATTTTAACTAATCTGATAGAGCGACATTGATACAAGCTGCTACACAAGACATACCTGCTCCGTTGGTATCAACCAGTTTTTCTTTGGGCAACCTTATGACTGGGAACTTTTTCACTTTCCCATCCTCAGCAACAACTACGGGATCTGCACCCTGAGTAATAACAGTAATCCTCTTGTGTGTTCCTGATGCTTTGGGCCACTGGGCGATCTTTAGAGCTATTTGCTCGACATCATCAGTCTGTTAACTCAATCAATCAGAATCAATTAACACTACAAGTGGAAACCATTAATGTGGTCTGGCACTAGGCAATTACCTCCCAGCCATGGACTTTTGAAAAGGTTCTAGCTTCCGTCTCATTTCCAAAAACAAAGTCCATATACCTAAATTTCAATAAATAAAAAAAGGCACATCTACATCAGTATGTTCATATTACTCTATTACTGTAACAAAAAGGATAGGAACTTACGGCAAAACTTTCTCCTGAGCATCCTTGAAAAACTCACAGATAAATGGAGCAGAAAGGTTCATTGAGAAAACCTGCAGATAAAGGGAATGGTCAAGACTGTTTCTTGCAAACGCGATTGAGAGCAGAAAACAAGACGAAATTTCAAAGATATAATATTTCAAACCTTGTTAGTTGCAGCTGCATGTTCAGCAACAAGCTGAATGGAGTCTGGGGATACAGTAAGAAAAAAACCAGCAATATAGAAGTACTTGGCCTTCTCAACTGTCCAATCAAGATTTTTCAGAGAAATCGGGTCAGAAGAATGCATTACTAGAGAAATGAATCACAAACCTAAAACACAAAGGTTGAAAGGGTACCCAAAGCCCAATTTTCTGGTCTTTTTAAATGCTCAAACTTGTAGCAGTTAGCAGCTGACAAATTCGCAATAAGTGACCTGCATTCACATACCGCACGATTATTGTCAGTCCACTAGACTGAAAATTACGAGTATATTTTACAGCTATACTAACATTTAGAGGACAGTTAGTTAATTGGAAAGCATAATTTGAAATTTCAAAACAAGCTTGATTTTAAACTGACCTTTCACCACCTACAACACAAACGGCACAGGTTCCTGTTGGTGCAGACTCATCCTCATAATAGTGAACCTAGTTCAGAACAGCAATAGGTAATATAAGTTGGTGAGGCAATTTAAGAGGAAAAAGAAGTTTTACTTTTTTGAACTGCAAAAAAGTTCCTGCCTAAGCGTGTGTACCTTATTCATAACTAAGGAATAATGCAGAAGGAAACAAAGAAGACACTTACATTAACACCAGCAAGTTTTGAGTTCTTCTTCATCTCTTCCCCATACTTGTCCTTTCCTATGGAACCCATATAACTTGTTGCACCAGGTATTTGAAGCATCCACTGCAGAAGGTAAAGAGAAATCCACACAGTGGTGAATTGATGAAGGATATAAAGGATCGAATTTAATTATCACAACAAACATTTCATGAAGTACCTGGGCAACTCGGATTGAATTTTGAGTAGCACCTGCAGAAATCAAAAGTTCAAATTCAACTCATTGTGAACGTATTTATAAGTTTAATATATCCACAACAAGACTGTTTGAAAAGCCAGGCGATGCAAAATCAATGCTGTACCTCCAGCAATGTACTCCACATTATACTTGGAAGACATTTCATCATACCTGAGACAAACATCCATGTTGGTCAAGATTTCATCCAGCTAAAGATATGTCTAACAAGAAAGTATTGTCTCACGGTCGCATCGAGGAGTGGATGACTTCAATTTTACATAAATGAAACTGTTCAGGACCTTTTAGATAAATATAGACCCTAAGCTCTCCTTACTCCTTCGTAGGCGTACATATATGATATTTGTTGAATGGAAAGAAGAACACATTTTAAATTCCATCTGGTCATGTCAGTGTAGTTTAACTAACACACGGTTCACTTTCCCTCTCCTTGAATTGGCAAATTAAGCAAAAAATAATGACCCACAAAATCTCTAACAGATTCATATCTAGTCTACAAAAGTTCACATCCTAAATACAAGATTAAATTGCTTACATGGATAGGTGCTTGTCCTCGGCAAGAATCGCATTGTTGAGCTGCAGGTCATATCTGTTACACAAAAGCAAACAACATCAGGTCTCAAATCAATCCCAGGACACCAAATTACGTGTTCCTCTAGTTCAGCGTAGTAAGCCTAAGCTTAAAACATGAGCTAAAACTACATAGTTGAGCTAGAAAAGCTCAAGCTAAGCAATAGATCAAACAGCTGGAGAGCTAGGAGAAGCTTCATGGATCTAAGGATTGAGCAAAAGAAAAGCAAAAGGCGGTTGAGAGAAAGCGACGCACTTTTGCAAGAACTCGTCGTCGACGACGGCGGAGATGTCAAGGAGGGGGTTGCCCATCCCCAATAGAATTCCTTCGTACGCCATTGGAGAGGAGAAGAAGTGAGAGAGCTAAAGCTGAAGATTTGGGTTTAACAAAGAATAGCAAGTAGCAAGATTCAGAAATGAGATCAGATCTATATTGGTAGGTATTGGGAGCCAAATGAGTAGGTTTATAGGTAGAGAGGTTTTCTTCTGTGCCTTTGCAGTGAAGTGGGGTTAGTGGCTCTCTCGCTATTTCACCAAACCAAACCCACTGGGCACGCATACTTAGGAAATGCATTTCCCACTATTTGGGATTTTTTTTTTTTCGTTAATTCTCGTATTTTGTTTAAGAATAAGTAAGAAATTATTCTTCTTTTTTTTTTTTTTTTTTTTTTTAATTTTTAAAAAGAAAAAGTTTAGAGGGAGAGTAGGTTACCTTATCCCAGAACCACAGGACCATGGCATACTAAGGCTATGACTTGAGGACTTATAGAAGAGAACTTATAGTATAGTATAACATGCTATGACTCGAACTCAGGACCTCTACTTGGAGAGCAAGCAATTGTTCCAAACCATTACACTAGTGGGTCTTTGTTATTTTGCAAGATTTATTGTAGTACAAAATGATGCCTAACATGTCTACTAATAAATTGTTTTGGGCTTTTTTATTTTTATTTTTAAAGGCAAGTTGTGTAATATTTAGTTTACGGTCTCAACTCAACTAGTATGTGAACTATAATCCCTTGTTAAATCAACCACCGACACAATTGGTTAACTAGGTAATAAAGAAAGAAATTTGAGTTATTATAAGAAAGATCCACCTCCAAATGTGCATGAATTATGAATTATGAAAAAGATCCTTTGGGTCGTTTTGCAATATAACATACTTGTGTATGTGGGGACTCGTGTGCGTTTATTTTGACACATATGCCCACATGGGAGAAGTGGATGAACCAGAGGAAACAGTTGAACTTGAAACACAATAAAACGAAAAAAATCTAGGATATAAGGTAAGGGGGAGACACATAGGAAAAACATCATGTGATTCAAATTATTGTGTTCTTATTTCACGAAATATTTTGACAGAACAAAAAAATAATACCATAGAAGATCCATGGCACAATGATTCTCTGAGAAGGCACCTTGAACACAAAATGTTTATTTTGAGAAATATTGCATAGGAAGATGAATATGTAAATATGAATATGTTAGTTTCTCCACTTTTTGCCCTTCAAACCTCTCCATGACTGGACAAATATCTTCGTAATCATCCAAGTGAAGTGATATTATTCCCCTTCAGAAACAACTGAAGAAACGAGAAAAAAAAAACGTTTGAAAACATGACTCCAAAGGAGTCACAATAATCTGTTGACTAGGAATCCAAAAAACCCAAATCCTACTAAGCAGCATCTTCTCAAAGATGATCGCAGATTGCCTTCGTAAAGTCGGAAGTTGACGATGCGCCACCAAGGTCAGCTGTTCGGAACTTCCCCTCGGCAATTGTGCTGAGGATTGCATTTTGGATCCGATCAGCTTTATCGTGGAGCTCCAAATGGCGTAGCATTGTAACCGAACTTAGAAGCAGAGCAGTTGGATTTGCCAAGTTCTATGAAATTTAAATAAAAGAAGGATGACTTAGGAGCAAATTGATACTAATACATACAAAACCTATTTCTAAACAAGGAGAGCTTAATAAGTTTACCCTTTGAAAAAAGAAACAATTCATATAAAATGTACTCAACAATATCAATCCTAATATGGCTTTCATTATCAAGTTTCTAGCTTTCATTGTCAATTTATGCTAATCCTCTTAAATAGGACCACATCAACAGTTACCAAATACCAAACGACAGGATGGGGTAGGTGAGGGTATTGAATGGACTTCTTGTGTAATTACATACATTGCAGATTGAACATCACAAGGTTCAAGAATGCTCACCTTTCCAGCAATATCAGGTGCTGAACCATGTACAGCTTCAGCAAGGGCAATGCCTCCCTCACCAATGTTGCAACTGCATAGGAAGGCAATTGGTGTCAGATGATATTTGGTTCGTACTCCAGAAGGGAATTAAACATGCATATTTTAAGCCATACCTCGGTGTTAATCCCAAACCCCCTATCAACCCAGCACAAAGGTCACTAATAATATCACCATAGAGGTTAGGCATGACTAGCACATCAAAAAGTGCTGGATTCTTCACAAGCTGCATAAGGTAAAACAATTAGTTAGCGTGACCTTAGTTTTTTCCTCCAAAAACCCCCATACTACATGCTTAATATATAGTTTTTTTCCCCTTCTTTATGGTAAATACTAAAGTATAAAAATTAAAAAATTTCCCCAAGTTTAAAGGGAAATTATTCATACCATCATACAGCAATTATCAATGACGACTTCCTCGTATTTTATGTCAGGGTACTTCTCTGCAACCTCACGACAACACTGAAAGCAAAGATCAAACCAGTTTCGATACGAGTATACTTGGGAAAACAATCAACTAGAATGTAGTTGGCAAACCTTAAGAAAAAGACCATCAGTTTTCTGCATAATGTTTGCTTTGTGTATCGCAGACACTCTCTCTCTTCCATGGGTTTTGGCATAATGGAAAGCATACTCAGCCACCCTCAAGCTTGCCTGACGGGTTATGATCTTGAGGCTCTCAACAACACCTCTCACCACCTACCACAAAAACAAGGAACTTAATCAAATTTATGTACAAAAAAATATCAGACTATGTTACTCTGCTTATTCTTTAAAGACTTACTTGATGTTCAAGTCCACTATACTCCCCCTCTGTATTTTCACGAATAGTGATAAGATTGACATCGTCATATCGAGTTTTATATCCAGGAAGGCTGTAACAAGGCCTGACATTTGCATACAAATTAAGTTCTTTCCTCAGAGTAAGGTTCAATGAACGATGACCTTTCCCAATTGGTGTGGCCATCGGCCCTTTCAAGCCTACCCGGTTCTTTCGTACCGATTCTAAACTTTCCCATGTTAGAAAACTCTGAGTTCTAGGATCAATTTGGTCCCCAACGTAATGCTCTTCCCATTCAATTGGCACTTCAGCTTCTCTGAATACCTGCACCCACGCAAATTGTGAACTGAATCAGAACTTGAAACTATAACAGAATAAATACAAACAACAGCCATCACACACCAGTAGTTATTAAACTAGGACATTGTCCTAATCATGCAAGAACTGAATATCGGCATTTAAATTATCGACATTTTTCTGGGAAATGTGATCTCTTCTTTAAATTTGCATTTTTATGACGAGGTAGCTCCCTGATCGATTCAGGAAAATAAATTCCCATTGAAGCAAACTTCACAACAAATCAAATCATCAAACTCTAAACCGTTAATATTACTACTACACGACAAAAATACTTGATCAGCCAAAAATTATTATCTTAATAACAGACTAATATCCAATGAAACATCTAAATTCCACTAAGATTTCAAAACCCTAAACACTTTCAAGTGCATACCAGTGCAAGCGTGCGTATATATGTCTGAACGCACACATACAATACATACATACAGATATTAATATACAACTCTGATGCAAAATAAAAGGCGCGCAAATGGAAAATTGGAACAGAAGAAGGCGATAGAGATCGGAGAGGGACCTGTTTGACGGACTCGGCGATCTCGGGGCCGATACCGTCGCCGGGGAAGAGAGTGGCACGGATCGGAGTGGAATCAGACGAGAAAACCCTAGCTGCCTGTGATGACGGTGATGAAGAGGATAGCAGGCTAGGGCTAGGTTTCGCGGCGCCGGAGAGAAACTGGGTCGAGCGGCTTCCGAGGGCGCGCCTCAATAGGTGGGAAGCCATTATCGCTGCTTGTGTAATTTGGCGATCGAAGAGAATAACACTAAAAACTTTTTTCGGTCTATAACTAAATGAACAGACAGACTGGAGGAATATTATTATTTTGTATTTTTATAATTATTTATTCCATTGACTAGTAATAATTTTCTCTTTTTCAATTTCTTATGTTGGAATAATAATTTATTGTTAGAGTGCTTGTAGTATTCTCTTTTCACCCAATCAAAATTAAATAAAATATATTCTCCGCCAATTGCTTATTTTCTTTTTTTAGCCTTAAAAGAAAACATTTGTTTTGGAAAGAAAATGTTAAACCTTTTTTTTTTAATAAACGAGAAAGGGGATTATAATATAATTAGACTAAACATGTTTTTGGAAATAGAAATACAATTAGACTAAACTCTTTTTTGAAGCTGATAGAATTTTGGGAAAAATAAAAGATGAAAGACTAATAACACTAAACCTAATGCTAACGGGTCTTGTTTAGTGGAAAAGGACCTTGACTTACATACAAGAGATTTCAAGTTCGAATCCCCATGACATCTTAGGTGTGTGTGTGAGAGAAATCCTCTTTCCTTTTAGTTTAGACCAAGGTCTTAAATATTGAGGGTTTCGGAAATATCGGTGGTTCAAAAAACGAAAATATCGGGAAAATATCGATATCGATAAAAATTAGATAAAAACCACGGAAATTGTGATAAAAACATGGAAATTTTTAATGAAACTTTGTAAAAAGTTTATTTAGTCAATCATCTATTATTTTAACACAAAAGATTGGAAGGAAATGCATTGCATAGTAGGTTTGAGTGATTTAAGTTGATTGTATTGTGAGCTGACAAACTCTGTGACTTAGAAAATCTAGAGTAATTAATGAAAGAAAATTAAACACCTGTAGTAATTTGTTATATAAATCAAGTATGGCTCTTTGTGGAACAAGTTGGTAGAGGGGAAAATGAAGAATGGTTTTTGTTATAAAATATAGACTTTTTATCACAAATGGTCCCTGATGTTTGCAAAATTATCACATTTCGTCCATAACGTTTTTTTGTGACACTAATGGTCTTTAAGGTTACCATCTACACATCAAAATGGTCCCTGCCGTTAGCTTCCGTCAAATTTTCTGTTAAATTGCTGAAGTGGTACGTGTGTGGAGCCCACACATCCAATTGTATAAAGCCACGTGGCTTTAAATAAAATAAAAATATATTTTAAATATTTTAAAACTTAAATCCATAAAAACAAAAACAAAAATACTTGCACCCTCTGCATTCTCACTCTGCCAGCGCCTTTCCCCCCTTGCAAAAATGCATCTCTTTTTATACAGAATGCTACCAACAGAAATAATCTGATTCCATGGAAAGTCACCAAACAAGAAAGGAAAGATATATATATCAAATGCATCCTAAACGGAGCCTTAATAGCCAAAACCACAATGAACCAACTTCACAAAACTCCAAGCACAAATCAAAGAATCAAGGCCAACAAACAGAAACGCACAAAAAATCATAAAAATGGTGAATTTGAGAGAGAACGAGGAATTACCTTAGAGTAATTTAAATTGAGTTTTTTTTGTTTGTGAAATTTCAAAGTAGAGACTATGTTGTTGGAATTGTTCTAATTCTACTGCATGCCATGTTTTGTATACGTGTTTGAAAACTTCATGAAGTTGAATTTTCATGAAATTTTAGTATGTTTTACTTTCACATATTTTCTTCATAAAGTTATTCAGTTTGGTTGTAAATTGAAATTTTGGTGAGTTCTCAAAATAAAGTGTACAAACATAAATAAATAAAAAAGAACATTCTGCAGCCTAGTCTGATAGGACCCGACCAAAATTCCACTTTGGAATCCGAGTTGAACCTTGTGAGTGTCCGACACCTGGCAGGTGTCGGGCATAAATGACCTAATTGCCCTTCTAGTTAAAATTTCATTAAAATTTTGGTTCGACTTCTGCCGAAAATTTGGCATAGTCTCCCCTGTAATTTGATCATTCCCAAAAATTTACACATGTCAAACAAGCATAAAATTATGAACACCAACTGCCAACATGCAATATTTACATTCTAATAGTTAAATACAAGTTCTAAGGTTGTGGATACGGACGGAGTACGGGAAGCAGGAACTACCCTGTGGTGGCGTACTGAAGCACGTCTACTGCCAGGGGGCGCAAAACATTTAAAATGTTAATGGACCAAAAACAAAGTTTTCTGAAAGTACATAAGAGCGTACTAACCCCATTGTAAAAACAGTTATGAAAACTAAATCAATTTTTTCATCTATACTCGTACTGAAATCATGCATCCATATTTATATCTATAAAGCCAATCACATTCTTAAGCAAACATCATTTCATTGAAAGCATTAAAAACAACTCTAATCTACCACCTAGGCGTACCCATTTTATTTCCGTCAATTCCTTAAAATCCGTCAATTTCATGTATCACCATTGGCGACACAACCTCGCAGGTCTCGGTAACACAAAGTCGACCCGAGCCGCAATTCTCGCAGGATTCAGGAGACGTTTAGTCGGCCTGATCCGCAATCCTCACTCCCACGGTCCGAATATCCCTAAGACTCGTGGAGCATGGTCAAGCATGCTGACCTAACTGAAGGCAACCAATAAATCCGAAGGCAACAGGATGTCCGTAGACATCATCATAACCAAAGGCAACATATTTATATTTGGGTACCTAAGGTGGCTTAAAGAAAACATAAAATTCTGAAAAGATTTCATAAATGTACGAATTCCCATTTAACATGAAACTCTGCTGCCATTTTATCCGATACTTAATTAGATGTCCTTTTTCTATATCCTTTGGGGATATCCAACTCGGCAGCATATGAATTGAAATATTTAAAAGTAATAAATCGAATCATGAAAAAACATCGGTCATTTCAATAAACTTATTCAAGATCAAATAACGAAATTAAATTTCATAAACTCATTTATAAAAACAAACAGTCCACTCATTGTTGGTCCGTGCTAGCTAGACCTTTCGAAGGTCCCTCCTGCGGGTCAGTCTGTGCCCGGGTGCCTGAATAACCATCATAATATTTTATTAATATAAATGCTCAATATAATATTTAATTAAAAACCCTGATCCCCAGCTCCTAGAAGTGTGTGCAACAAATTTAAAGTCGTTCCTAGGCCCACGATAGCTTTTCTCATATTTGGAATGGTTAAGAAATGACTCGGGACTCGAAAAGCGATAAATCCCAAAAAGTCAACCCAAGACCCCGTAGGGTCGACGACCTCAAAATTCCGATCCGGAAGTTCCTAGAGGTTCCAAAATGCCTAGGACACATGTCCCAAAAATTTGGTCTCGGTCGGACGGTCGGATTACTCACGATCGCACGATGGGGAAGGTTCCTAAAACCCTAGCCCTATGGTTGGCATTTTCGGAGTATCCGGGACTTCGATTCACGATCCGTCGAATCCTATATGATACTGGGATTGCCTAGATCAACATATTCCAATTTGACTATGATCCAACAGTTCGAACGTATTGAACCCGGAAATCGCGCAATAGGCGAGATCCGTTCGGGGTTCAAACGATGTCCGAATTGAAATTCGTGAGTACCTAGGCACGGCCGGCGCGCAGGTGTGCTGAGTAAATTCCGGCGGCTGGAAATTCTCCAAACCGCTGACCCAACTCCTACCCTAGGTGTAACACCTTATTTGGAACCACTTTTGTTCTTGGACCTACCCCAAAAAGCGGCCGGAATTGCGATCCCAAAATCGGCCAAACCTTAACTCGAAATTTAACCTATCAAACCTAGAAATCTCTCACATCCTGTCCAACCATCAGCTATAGCATGAAAAATAGCTAGAAATGCACACCTTATTTGACCGGATTAGTGGCCGGAGCACGGCGGACGAACGTCCGAAATTCTGACTGAAAACCGAACGGTTTTTTCGACTTTCTGCGGGATCTCTGCGGCGGATGGCGGGGAAATGGCCGGGCTGAGGTGGCGGCGTGATGCTGGTATTTTCCTGATTGGTTCGGTGGGTAACGATGGTCGGTGGTGATGGTTCGCAGGGGAGGGTGGCGTTGGACGCAATATAAGGGGGTTATTGCTGGAGGAAGAGAGAGAGAGAGAGAGAGAGAGAGAGAGAGAGAGAGAGAGAGAGAGAGAGAGAGAGAGAGAGAGAGAGAGAGGAGAGAGAAGAGGAAATAGGTTTAAAAAAAATATATGGTCTGCAAAATTACCATTTTGCCCCACTACGTATTTTTATCGTATTTTCTTGGTTATGTCTTCGATTCGAGTCCACTACATGCATATGGACTCGTTTTGTTGCGCTCTACGCAACGGTGCAATTAGAATTTTCAGATTCCTTCTCAGTAAAAAAGTCAACTTTTTCCCTAATAAAATATTCCATGGGCAAAATTATATTTTTCTCTAATAAATTAATAATTAAATATTATTTAAGGATTGGGTTATTACATAGTCTGTTTTGGTTTCTATCTCGACATGCTTCCTTAACCCTAATTTCCATCAAATTTTGACATTTTTAATTTTTCTATGTCCATTTGCGATCTGAAAAGTTTTACATTATTTTGATTTAAATTCAATATTTAGTGAATTTTCAAAGTTAACGTGTTCCAATCTAAATGTTTAGCAAAACTGAAGTTTTTGTTTTAAATTGATGGTTTAAATTTTCTTTATGAGTCTAGAGCCGAACCACCTGATTTTAAACATCCCAAAGAGTAGAACAATTATAGGAGGGGAATAGATTGGTTTTTCCTCGATGCTTGGTTCTATGCTTGTTTGAACGTGAGATTAAGGGAGTAACGATCGGGTCGAACAACTTGTCAAGTGTATTTTGGGGCTTTAGGTCTACATGCGCCAGTAGGGCACTCAAACATGTTTCTTTTTTTTTTCCCCGTGAATTTTAATCAGTAAATTATCTGAATTAGGTGTTCTACTTTGCGTACTTTCGAGGACGAACCCGCACAAGGTTAAGCTAGCTGGACATGTGGTAGGGTTTCCTGATTCTCGATGATTGTGCTATATCCCTTTTAATCTTGGTGCTTATATATAGTGATATAAATATGAATATTATTGTTGCTTTGCTCAGTGAATATTATTTGATGTTTCTTCGTGGAAATTATTTGACGTTGGGTAAATATTATTATTCATGTGATTAGATTTGAAATATTATTGTTATTATCTGTGTTATTATTCAGCAGAAATAAATGATGTTTGCGCTGCATTACATATGCATCATAAATACAGTGGTGTTAAGGGTGTGTGTGTCGTTTGATGTATATCTAAGGGGTCGGAGAATGCCTTAGATACATATGAGTAAAAAAAATGTAGAATATATTGAGGTGACGGGAGCAGGGCTTGAATATATTGAGGTGATGGGAGCAGGGCCTCTAATAAAAAGTGGAAGTTGAGAAATTCGTAAACAAAAGAAAACTTGGTTAAGGGACATATGGGCGCTAATTCATATTTTAGGGTATTCGGAGCCGCAGTGGTAAAACGCATGGTATGGGACATGCAGGCTTGTTGCTCTAAGGTATGAATTAGTGGGATTAGAAGGGAGTGAGTTCATGGCATCACTGCATATGCAAATTTATTTATCTGGTATGGTTGCATAATTTATGTATCTTGTGTTCTTTGATGCGTGACACATTGATTAACTGTGATAGTTGACCTTGAGGGGTTTGACGGTACTCTACTGCGCATTAGAATGCTCATACCCTAATAGATTGTGCAGGATTCAAGGCGAAGTTCGAAGGGGTGGGTTTCAACCAAGCTACTAGGCTTTTGTTGTTGATTTGTGTAATTAATATTTGTAAGTAGTCAACCGTTTGATAAAAAACTTAGTGTGTATTTAACTACTACGATCTACCGAGACTCTGATTTCGTGTTGTTAATTAAATTTGTGTTATTTGTGGCTTTATTTCTCATCATATCATAGTTGTAGGATTTTATTCTTATGGCTATGGTATGACTCACACCATGATTCGGGAATATTCCTTATTTTCGAATCGAGTCGTGACAAGTTAAGAAGAAGAATGAGATCAAAGAGATTTTAAAGAAGTTTTATGAGGAGTATGCCAAGTCGCTGTCACCACCACCACCACCACCATCCACTCAAATTAGTAGTTATTGTTTCTAGTGATACTACTACCATGAATACTGTGGGAACTGAATTAAATCAAAACCCTAGGTCAGATAATTCCTTCAATTTAGGGATTATTTGACCTAATTGGGAGTTACCTAATTAAGTTGGGATTGATTTGATTCCTACCACAATTAGGGATTTGATTTAAATCAAATAAATCAAATCCCTAATTAGTCAAATCTCGCCAAATTGGGGAGGAATAATTCTTTTCCATCTACGGAATTATTCCTCTGAAACCCTAGCCTCCAAGGCCCCTATAAATAGATGGCTACACACAAGGTTGAGGTACGTCAGAATTACTACTAAAACTCTGCATAAATTTTCCTCTCAAAAACCCTAGCCGCCTCCTCTCTCCCCCTCTCTTACAAAAGGCTCCGACCGCCCGGTTTACACCATAAACACATATATCTCCGTACCCTAGTTAGCTAGTGTTTTTCTTACAAACTCTTGAACTAATTTAGGCATCGGAGGGCCTTTGGCCAACACCCCCCGGGTGTGGCCCTCTCATTTGTTCTATTTTGCAGGGAGAAAGAGGCGGCGAAGAAGAAAGAGAAATCTGATCGGTGCATATTTATATATCATTTTGTACCCTTCTAACTTATGACTTGATTATGTTTTTGAGTTAAACTTGTGCTTTTAATAAATTTTGTGTTTGTTTCAGTGTAATAAGCTTGAGACTCATTAAATGCATTTTGGAGACAAGTTAGCTCAAACAGTGTCTGCAGATCTGTCAACTTCACGGATTGGACTGTACTTGCTCAAGAAGAACCAGATAACGAGCCATACATCATTGGAAAGATGTGGAAGTCTAGTTTCTAGAGAATTTTACGGTTCATGATTCCGAGTCTTCTAGAGAAAGTTATACAAGTTTTGACAACTTAAGGTCAAATTCGGCAGCATCTGCGTTATTGGGCCAAATATCACATTTTAAGGGCTTTCCGATTTTTCCTTGAGCTGGGCTGCATATGCTTGGAAAGATAATTCAAAGGGTTTGAAGATTCAGATTTTTCCAGATTTTGTAGGAGGGAAGATCAAGCCCAAAACAAGCCCACAAGCTGACTGCAATGAAGTCAATTCCAGTCTATTTTCGGCAGTCAACTTGCAAGGCCCAAAACGTACACTTGTACTGCTCATATGAGCATATATTCTTCATACAAGTTGTTCCAATGGGTGTCTATTATGACATATCCAAATTTGAGCCCCATTGGATACATATTGAAACCTCAGGCCCTCCTACACCAAGCCTGGTTCAGAAAAATCGTTTTTTCCAGCAATGGTGAAGAAAACCCACATGGGTTGGCAGCAAAAGGTAGCCACAATTGAACACCTTTGAAATCCCATGTGAAGAAAGCTTGAGGTGCAGCAAAAGAAGTATGAGATGAGATTGATTCCAACCACACTAACATAGACAAGATGAAGTGGGAGTTATGGGTTGTATTAAAAGAGGAATGGTGGTGTTGGATTTCATCATGATGTTTCTCCCTCTTAGCCCTATAAATAGAGAAGTCTTCAAGCTTCATAAAACACACCCCAAGCGGGGAGCTCTCAAACACTTCTCTAGAGCTCCCTTCCCTTCTCTCCCTCAAATTCTCTTAGTTTCCTTTTAAGTTGTCAATTGTTGTAACAAAATGATTTTACTAAATTTTCCTTCAAGTTTTCAAGTTCTACTTTAATTTTATTTGTAATGTACATTCTTTCTTAAGTATTCAAGTTTAATTAGTTTCCAAGTTTCAATTATGGTTTTTGTTCTTATTCATTATGCTTATAAGTTAATATGCTAGTTTGAATGATTGATCACCATTTAGGCTTGCATGTTAGCTATCTTGGTTTGAATTAAGAGTAGACACCATGCTTTAATTCGAATTGAACTATGTATAGGAAGAGTATGTATGGACATTCGACAACAGGGATTAGATACATGCTTGATTGTTTAAATTGTTCTTCTATGCTTAATGGGTTCCTAATGCTTAATTTTAGGTTAGACAACAAATGATCAAATTAGGGAATTAGGAATACAAGGTTAGGACCAAACACCATGGCTTAATCATACTTTAGCTAGAATTAATCCGTTAATCTAGTTGAACTTGGGAACTTATTTGCTTGAGTTATTTCTTTTTTCTTGTTTTATTTATTTTCTCTTTCATTTCTGTTTTGTGTAGGGGAAATGAATTGGATCATTCAATCACCAATCCTCGTGGGATCGACCTCGCACTTACATATGCTATACTACCAAACGGCTCATGCACTTGCGAGTATTACAAGTTGAGGATGCAGCTGAATCCATTTTGGCGCAGCTGAATCGACGCAACAAAATCTTTCCAATCGAATATTCTTGTGGGGAAATTTGCTCCCACAATGGCCGTTCCCATCTCGGTGATTCTATCATTCCCCTGAAAAACCAATTCAAAGCCTAGTGGAATATCTCCTCTCCGCTTGGCGCGACTGGAGAAAGGCACAACGACAACAAAGGTGAAAAAAAAAAATCACGACGCAGAGGAGCACGGAGCTGCTGCTTGCCGACATCTCACCACCACCGGTGGTGCAGCCTCTCCCACCGTGACCGGGAGTCTCTGACCTCCAAGCCCAGCGGCTCTCACACCGACCGTCGCCGGAAACTCGCCAACGAGGATGTTGGAAAATTCACAGCCACTGTCGTCCTCGAATCAACAGCTTCAGGTCATCTTCTCGTCGTCCCGACCACACTATCGACTTGAGGACGCTTGGGCAGTAAAGTCTGATGCCAAGCTCTGTTATTTAACACCGGAAACTCTTCGGATCATCACCAGAAAAATTGGAGGTCACAGTTGAGAATGGGTGGTGACTTTCCTGGTGTTTCCTTGCGACACCACCGGCTCTATTGAACTCGCAGACCTCCGGTCAAGAAAACCACCCAAGGACGATGCTTCCAGACGCCGGAGAAGTCGCCAACGCGCCACCAATGGATCCACCGTTTCTGCCCAGCGTCGGTGACGCCGATCCCTTTTCCGTCCCGCGACATCGCTGCCACTATCGGAACCGGAATACTCCGGTCTGTCCTTCGTCGGAACGCCAGCCGTTCCGCCCCGGAGCCGACGACTGTGGCCCACACGCAAGAAGCCAAGAGTTGCGCATTCTCACGCCAACAATGGCGTCCAAATGGAGATAAGCTCTCTCTCTCTCTCTCTCTCTCTCTCTCTCTCTCCCCGAGTCATTATTGTACATTTTCCAATAATTATATTATTATTAAATATTTTCTGATTTTATAATTCTTAATGATAATATTAACGTTTAATATTTAATTATGAGTTAATGCACTTTCCTAATAAATATTAGTATTTGATATTTATTTTGATTTAGTGTATATTCTTAATAAATATTAACCATTAATATTTTATTTCTTGAATTATAAAACATGCCTTATTTAATAATTTTATTATTTTATTAAGGTGCAAGTGATATTACAATTAGCATATAATGATGTTTTTATCATGCCCGCTAATTACATTTATCACTAATGATCAGAAAAATACCAAACGACTTGGTGACCAACCTGCAATTCCTTGGTCTAACCGATCAACGACTCTCAGGTCAATCTGATCCATGATTTGTCGGTCAGCCCGATGCATGATCAATCAAACCGAGGTTGACAACTACCCTCGGAACCTCGTGGCCGAAGGCAAAAATCTACCTCATGGCCCCGTGGCCGAGGTCGGGATTTTCACCCATGACGAAGCCGCAACCTCCCATCACGGCACTCTTGGCGCTGCTGCCACTTATGGCCCGATTATGGAGCAAATACGACCATTCCGTCATGTGCCACCTCGTTTGACATTCGTGGCCCCCACGTATACCTCCAACAAAACCCTAGCCCACGTGCAATTGGGCTCCACACAATTCTCTCCTCCTAATTCACGCAGTCAAGTAGACCTCAATCTTAGAGACGACCAGCTAACTCAAAGAGTAGACGACCAAAACAACTTGGTTGGACAGCTCCTCAAACAGATTGACTTGGTCCGAGACCTTGGCCTTGGATCCAATGGCAAAGAGAGAAGGATGGACGAATGCACCGGCAGACAGTTAAAGAGGTCTTAAGCAGGTCGAATAGGAACTAACATGCAAGGAGGAAGACAAGAACATGCTGCTCCACGTGCAAGCATGTCACAAGTATCCAAGGAACCTCCCCAGCAGGTTATAAGGATTAACACAATCCTGGCCAACTCCGAGGAATTTGGACTGACCAGCAAAAATAAGAAGAGGAAGATCAAACAAGCCACTGTGATCTCCCAAATCTCGATCGGCCTTCCACCAGCCGAAGACGATCCTGTGATCGGCTTCCAAAAGAAAGATCTAATTGGCCTCGATATGCCACACAACGACGCCCTTGTCATCAGCATTCAGATCGCTCTGGCCATGGTCGACCGAATCCATGCAGATGAGGGCAGCATAGCCAATATCCTGCAACTGGCAGTCATCCAGCAGATGGGCTTGGAGACAAAGATCAACAAATCAGCCAGGTCGCTGACTGGCTTCAATGGCGCAACGACGGTTACCGTGGGCACAATAGATCTTGACGTCTACTCCCCACCTGTAATCAGCTCGCAAACATTCATGGTCATTGATGAAGTCTCACCCTACAATGGCGTACTAGGAAGACCATGGATTGGCAAAATCAACGCTGCCACCTCTGCTACACGTCAGAAATCGGATAAGAGAAGCAAGCAAACACAGTTCCTCCCTATAAATCAGGCAGAACTGAAGGGAGTATAGCAACTAGAGGAGAAGGCAAATCTCATTCCTGACGGCCGAGCAGACCAGAAAGGAAAGGGAATAGTTACTCCCCAATAGCAATCAAAGAATCAGGACCAAATCGAGGGAATCCGTCCGGAGGTCTCTCCTGAAGAAGGATGGAAGCCCGAAGAGGACGTCGAGCTAGTACCCCTTGATCCTGACAAGCCAGAGAGAAAAGCGCGGATCGGCTCGTGCCTAAGCCAGGAGGAAAATGCAGAGCTTGCAGTCTTCCTCAAGAACAACAAAGAGATATTCGCATGGTCGCCATCCGACATGCCAGGCATCGATCCCCAGATCATCTGCCATCGACTTCACGTAAACCCTGCCAGCAAGTCAGTGACGCAGAAGAGACGCAACTTCGCTCCCGAGCGGGTAGCTATCATTGAGGCCGAGATTGACACACTCCTAGCTGCCGGATTCATCGAAGAGATCTTCTACTCGGAGTGGCTGGCAACGTTATTTTGGTGGCGAAACAAGAGAAGGGAAAATGGAAAGTTTGCATCGACTACACCGACCTCAACAAAGGCGTGCCCTAAAGACAACATTCCACTGCCAAGAATTGATCAATTCGTCGATTCAACTTCCAGCAATCAACTGCTAAGCTTCATGGACGCTTACTCGGGCTACAATCAAGTTATGATACATGAAGACGACAAGGCAAAGACCTCCTTCATCATCGAAAGAGGTACATACTGCTACAAAGTCATGCCCTTTACACCATAAACACATATATCTCTGGACATAGGCCAAACGGGCCACACTCATCGACACGTCTCCAGACGTAGGCCAAACGGGCCACTCTCATCGACACGTCTCCGGACATAGGCCAAACGAGTCACTCTCATCGACACGTCTCCGGACGTAGGCCAAACGGGCCACACTCATCGACACGTCTCCAGACGTACACCAAACAGGCCACACTCATCGACACGTCTCCAGACGTACGCTAAACGGGCCACTCTCATCGACATATCTTTGGACATAGGCAGAACATGCCCAGAGTCCCTAAAGGGGGACCCTTGCACTTTTAAATTTCCTAATGGGAATACACAAGCAAGACACTAGCTGGTTACTCGAGTAGTTCACAAGTCAATATGCAAATTGAAGTTGAAAAACAACTGAAATTTCCATAGCAAGCTGACCAACCGGCCAAGTTCAACAAAAGAAGATGGTCAGACAAGACCAATTATTCTAAACAAGAAAGCAGACTACAATGTGAAAAGAAATAAAGGAGTCTTCATTTACTCTGAGACGCCAGCAGGAGATCCTTGATCTACAGCCTCTTCGGAGTCCGCCTGATCAGCCACGTTCTCAGCAACTCCATCTGCTTGATCCGCGACGTCTGCCACTACCTCATTTGCTGCATCCTCCTCTACTTCATCCTCTTCAGCTACCGCCTCTTCGGCCGCTTGCTCTTCAGCTCCTTCCATGTTCACAGCATTAACCTGCTCACTTTGCACATGGAGCAAGTCAGAACAGAGCATCTCGATGTCTCCATCTCCAATGGCATAGAATGGATCATTTCCATTTGAACAGTCTAAGTAGCCCAACTTGTACGCATTCATGATAACTTCGAACTTGGACTTTTCAGCATACTTATGATATGCGCCAAATTTAGCCAGAAGCTTGTCATAACTAAAGGAGACGTCAGCGTCCTTGTGCTCAAGACGAAAGTAGGCATCTTTCCGACTAACCAAGTCAACAGCAGAAGAGGGGGCAACAACAGACGAGTTTCGGATAGTTTCAGCAACAAGAACTACTCCTTTTTGAAGCAGATGAAATGTTGCTTCCTTTTGTTTTTCCAAGAAAGACTTGAGAATGTGCCAAGATCGACGGCCTGACGAATGTGATCGACCAACTCAAAACAGGAGGACGAGTTTGATAGGAAGCTCGTCTTGAGCAAATCAGACATGCATGCATCCCCTGCAGGGCTAGACTTTTTCACCTTGGGATCAACCGCCGACACTGAAGAAGAACCCTTCGCCCAGGCAGATGACTTT
Source organism: Prunus avium (assembly GCF_965620075.1). Classification (NCBI taxonomy): domain Eukaryota; kingdom Viridiplantae; phylum Streptophyta; class Magnoliopsida; order Rosales; family Rosaceae; genus Prunus; species Prunus avium. The sequence goes on along the minus strand of NC_142289.1, from coordinate 8,501,528 downwards.
CTCATCTTCTTAGCCTCCGCCAACCTCACCTCCAAAGGAGTCAATGATACTGAATCAACTCCACACTTGACTGCTCGTGACTCAACAGCTGGATCATGAGTAGACCTCCTGCTTCGATCTCTATCTTTTGACAGATGCAGACGACTCGAACTTCAAGGTGGAATGTCTACATCTCTTTGACGCTCCGCAGAACTAGTTCGCGAGCGAACCACTTCACGGAGCATATCACGGTTTCCAAGCTTGTCAGCAGGAGGCTTCAGTAGAACATCCCGAGCACTGCGCATACCACCAACCTTCCTGTTATATGCACCAATGAGATGTTTAACCATACTAGATGACGAGGGAACAGCTCCTACTTAAGTCTTATTAGTAGAAGGGAGCTTTGGCTTCTTCCTCAACGGAGACACATCATTCGCACGCGAAGTCGCAACTCCATTTCTTGAAGACTGGACATCAGCCTTCCTTTGGGCAGATCATCAGAGTCTGGACCATTCTGCTTCCATCTCTCAAACATCCTGGGCAGGGGGCAGACGAGGCCCGCAACGCATGAGGCCAAGCATGCTCCAGCCTAGACCTACGACGCTAGGCAGTAGCTGGTCCACCTGCTCCACCACAGTTGCCGCCCACTACTAGCCATCGCCTGTCACGACGACAACTAGTCGGGCTTCCCCTAGCTGATCCTCGAAGCAAAAAAGAAGAAAAAAAAATATATGTGCTCGACTTACCTTGGGATGCACGGCGACTCCTCTCTTCAACAAGCAGTACAAATTCTCCAAGATCTCTCTCAAGCTAGAAAGTAGAGAAGTTAAGTTTGCGATGTGAAGAAGAGTGAAGAGAAGCCCTGCATTTATACATGTTGGGCATCCTAGGTCAAGAAGGAATCGCAAGCCCATTCCTACTGGGAACCCAACTCCAAGAACAGTCAAAAGCCCACTCCAATTGAGAGCCCAAATCCAAGAAGGAAGCCCAGTTACAGCTGGACAGCCCAACAGATAATTCACATCTTCTACATGCCACCACGCACCATGCAGAAGCTGGCGGGCATTTGTGGGAACCGAATTAAATCAAAACCCTAGGTCAGATAATTCCTTCCATTTAGGGATTATTTGACCTAATTGGGAGTTACTCAATTTAAATTGGGAGTTACCTAATTAAGTTGGGATTGATTTGATTCCTACCACAATTAGGGATTTGAATTAAATCAAATAAATCAAATCCCTAATTAGTCAAATCTCGCCAAATTGGGGAGGAATAATTCCTTTCCATCTACGGAATTATTCCTCTGAAATCCTAGCCTCCAAGACCCCTATAAATAGATGGCTACACACAAGGTTGAGGTACGTCAGAATTACTACTAAAACTCTGCATAAATTTTCCTCTCAAAAACCCTAGCCACCTCCTCTCTCCCCCTCTCTTACAAAAGGCTCCGGCCGCCCGGTTTACACCATAAACACATATATCTCTGTACCCTAGTTAGTTAGTGTTTTTCTTACAAACTCTTGAACTAATTTAGGCATCGGAGGGCCTTTGGCCAACACCCCCCGGGTGTGGCCCTCTCATTTGTTCTATTTTGCAGGGAGAAAGAGGTGGTGAAGAACAAAGAGGAATCTTTCCAATCGAATATTCTCGTGAGGAAATTTGCTCCCACAAATACAACAAGTAGTAGCCTAAGCCAATGGAGAAAGAAACAAAAGCGAATGAATGAAAATTTGAGAAAAGAGACTCTAGCAAATGATGTTGTGATATTAGAGCATGAGATTAATAGGTACATCACCGAACCTATTGAAGATGTGGTTGATGAATTCGATGTTTTGAAGTGGTGGAAATTGAATGGGGTTAAGTCTCCGAATTTGGCACTTATTGCAAAGAATGTGCTTGCCAACCCGGTATCAACTGTGGCTTCGGAATCATACTTTAGCACGGTAAAAGATTAGAATAGGCTGGTATATTTTAGCTTTATCCACAACATACCATCCCAAGCTTAACTATTAGGCCTTGTTTGATAGGAAGGACTAGACTAGCAAAATGTATACATTTCATGCGTATCGTGGTCCCATATTTCATTCTAGCCCTATTGGTCCTCACCTTGTTCTTGACGCTTCCAAGAGGGTATGACCCTGAGTTCCTAGTCCACTCAGCGACCCTGCAATACCCACGCAATAATACCCCCTCCGAGTTTACCGCAATGTGGAACCTAACGCTCTTAGCCATGAACCCCAACAAGAAGTGGGACATCTACTGTGACAGCCTCCAGGCCTCGCTCTTCTACTACAGTCCCGTCTACCAACATATTACAGAGCTAGATCAAAAGTACCAATGTGTGATGCTCGTAGCAATGTCGTTGCGTCCCTTGCTTCTAACCACCACCAACCAAACACTAGTTAGTTTCAAAATCTCCACGATCGATGCTTATGTGGTTGATGACATGGCCAACAAAATCTCAGATGGTAACACCACAGATCAGTTTGTGTTCGTGCTACAGCCTACAGGTATAAGCTTCAATTGAAAAAAAATAATGTTTAAAGAAATAAATAATAATAATAATAATAATAACAAGCCCACTATTATTGAGATTATGAGATTTTTAAAATTTTAAATTTTCGACTCGTTAAAATAAAATTAATGTGAATTCACAAATAATATGGTTTGTTATGAGAGATTGAGGGAATTTCGTTTGCGTGTGAGGAAATGTAAATTTTCACACCCAACCCATTTGTTGCTATTTACTCTATGTGCTTAAAATTGAGAAGTGTGGAATAATAGCTATTCCAAGTCAAAATTAAGGTTGGTACAATCTAAATCTAATTCTAATCCTAATCCTAATCCATTCCAAGTCAAATCTAATTATCTCCTGAATATTGAATAATAATCTCTCTAAAAAAAAATTATACATAGACTCCTCACAAATAAAATAATAATAACAAAATTCAAAATTGAAACAAACGTTTCAAGTATAATAAGAAATTCAAATACATGGTGTGAACTTTGAGTTATTATAATAAGAAGTGGTATGTAGATTAATTTATTTGAATATAAGCATAAGGGGCTGGTCTAGTTTTCTATTTTGTTTGTTTTTTGTTTCATTTTTCAATTTTTCAATTTGTTTTTTTCAGCCATATGACGTCGTTTAACGTGCTTAAAATTTAAAAGAATAATTTTTTTTTTTTAAAAGGTCAGAAGAGAGAAGTATTTTTTTTTTGGTCGAAAACAGAAGAGAGAAGTACAACGAGATAAAACTAAAGTAGTGTAGGTCGAAGCAACGCCTTATTCAAACCCCAAAATCCAAATCCACCATCCGCTTACAGATCTCTCTCTCTCTCTCTCTCTCTCTCTCTCTCTCTCTCTATATATATATATATATATATATATATATTAAAAGATAAACAAACAAAAATGTCTTAATATACAAGATAATTATATAATTAAGGTTGGTACAATCTAAATCTAATTCTAATCCTAATCCTAATCCATCCCAAAGTCAAATCTAATTATCCCATGAATATTGAATAATAATCTCTCTAAAATCATGGTTGCCTGCCCGCTATTAGTACTAGTACTAGCGTAAGCCAAAGCCAAAGCCAAAGTCCAAGAAGCCAGCAACATCTCTAAAATCATGGTTGTCACTACTAGTACTGAAACTACCAGAGTCCAAACAGCCACCAACATATTAATCCCGGCTTCCGCTTCTAATGATCAGCCTATACGGCAACCCTTCTTCGACTGTAAGGGAACGTTCTTTTGCATCATGTGTTTCGTGGTCCCCTATTTCATTCTAGCCCCATTGGCCCTCACCTTGTTCTTGACCCGTCCAAGAGAGTATGAACCTGAGTTCCTAGTCCACTCAGCGGCTCTGCAATACCCACGCAACAATACCCCCTTGGAGTTTACCGCCATGTGGAACCTGACGCTTCTGGCCATGAACCCCAACAAGAAGTGGGACATCTACTGTGACAGCCTCCAGGCCTCGCTCCTCTACCAACATATTACGGAGCTAGATCAAAAGTACCAACATGTGCTGCTCGCAGCAACGTCGCTGCGTCCCTTGCTTCTAACCACCACAAACCAAACACTAGTTAGTTTCAAACTCTCCACGCTCGATGCTTACGTGGTTGATGATGTGGCCAACAAAATCTCGGATGGTAACACCACAGGTCTGTTTGTGCTCCAGATTTCGGTTTGCTACAGGTATAGGCTTCACTCGAAAGACGTGAAAATTCCAGAACCCAATGTCCAGAACTACTACTGCGACGTTCCAAGTCCAAGTTGGAGTATTCTCGGATGATAATAATAATAATTACAATAGGACTTTGGCGGCCAATGAATCAACCGCGTGCGAGGAAGGGGATTCAGTATCTTTCTTTTTAATACATTTTTGGATCATATGATTCCCAAAAATAAGTTAAGAATTTGGGGTAATTTTCCATCCATCTGTACTGTTAGAATCATCAAATATATATTGCAATTAAATAAACTTAAATTGAACTGATTTCCAATTCATTTCATTTGTCGAAACTTAACTGAATAACTAAGTTGAATTCACTTTACCGAACAAAACAATAGAAGAAACAAATGAATACAGTCCTAATAAAATTACACTTTTTTAACCAGATAACTGTTACGCACTGGCACTGTTGTAATATGCAAAAGTTGCAGAGACTGGAAGTATTTGATTTACGTCTCAAAACAGAACTACCAAATGTTAAAGCAAACAAAAATTTTAAAAAAGTTTTTCTTTCAAAATTTGAAAAGGAACATGATAGTCCATCAAACGAAGTCCCAACGTCACTAAATTTGAAGGGAAATGGAACCATGAGAAAATCCAAATGTTCCTGGAATTCTCATACTTGAGATTGATGCTCCCATTTACTTTGCAAATACCAACTACTTAAGAGAAAGGTACTAATTAATTAAACCTGAACACACTCTTGCATGTTATAAGCTTATTATTGATTGTGTAAACCAAGCTGCTTCCATCCCTTGGAGCATTAAGCTGCTTATTCAGGATATTCTCTTGTTGTGTTCCATTTGTGAGAAAATGGCTTGTAAGCATGTGTTTAGGGAGGCTAATTTTACGGTTAATGTTCTTGCCAACTTGGGGCACGAGCTTATTCCGTTTAAGTTGTGGGAGAACGGGCTAGCTTTGAAATATTCTCTTCCGTTTTATTTTGATCTTTTTGCCCGTAGTGCTTATCAAAATAAAGGACTCTTTTTTGTTTTCTGACTGGGTCATGGGGGAGGGGAAGGACCTCAATCACTGAGCTAAACCCAAGCAAGGACACATGCCATTATTGCTTTTAAGAATAATAAAGCAAGGAATCAGTGAATTGTTCTTGTACTTACACCAGTGTTCTAAATTTAATACAAGAATAATGTGCCTCAAACTGTAATTTAGTCAACTAAATCTAACTTTAGTCTCAGAAGACCAGTAATCTGAAGTTTCAAAACTTAGACACTTACATTGGCGAAGTCATGAATTTTGTCAAGCGAGGTCATAAGATACCTACTAATACCAAGAGGTGCAATGCAACGGCATATATACATAGACTTCTTGGAGAGGAGCCTAATGATGGTGCCAACATGCAAAGACAGAATAGTTAAGAAACAATCAACAATTTCTTTGCTCACTTCAGCAAAAAAAACTTTGTGGCCTTTTTGTGTCTATTAGGAGCTTCAAGCTCACACTAGGGTTGGAGGCTGCTGCCATATTGAACTAGTGATGAAGAAGACATAGCTTATCGTCTACCAGCATATGCCAATATTTGTTTGGTATTGCCTAATTATAGATTGATAATTGAAGCACTCAAACGTTGCCTTTACTGCAGTGAACCTCAACATTGTGTATCATGGTACAGGGCATTGTGCCAATGAAACTCAACTTTGGAACTTGGTCATCATCAACATGCATCTAGAGCTTGATCTCTATTTCTCTCACCCTTTCAGGAATTTAGGGGGCCACTTAGTAGACTCTTTGGGAATGCGCTTGAGATTGTTTTTGTAATCAATGTAGTAAAGCCCAAATCGTAAGGTATAGACATATCTTGAGGCTTCTTTGGAGCTAAAGGATCATTGCGGTAGCAGATTGGCTTCTTCGGAGTTGCAGGGTCGTTTTTACCATATCTTGAGGTATAATAATTGATGCCAACAAATCAAAGGAACCCTTCAACAATCTCCTCTCCTCCTTGGTGAAAATGGGCAGCCTTTCCTGACCAAATGTCTCACGTTCTTTGGATAATATCCATATATCAATGTCTCACGTTCTAAAACAGATTTCAGTGTAAGCCTTGAAATCATCCACAAAGGAACTTCAATGGGCTGAAAAGGATATGGTGTCAGTCAACTGCCCACAAAGGAACACATTGGTGAGAACTGCATTGGATTCCAATGATGCCTTCAGCAATTTCAGACCCTAAGAATTCATGAAAAGAAAATCATCATTTTGAATAAGATAAAAATACCTCCAACCAAAACAGAAACAAAAAGAACGCAAACCTCATCCATGGCTAGATGAACGATCCTCTCTTCAAGGGAACCAACTTCCTTACCATTGAACTTGTTCAGCATCACGATATGGTAGACATAGGCTTCACTTCCAAATTATCCATTATCCATTATCCATTATCATGTATGTAAACATCTTTCACATACCCTCCTCTACCACCACCAGATGAACCCAGTATAGCAGCGCGCATATACTATTTTAATATATTGTATTTAAACAAATAGCCGTGCTGCTATACTATTAATTAGAATAAAAATTTTAAAAAAACGAAGTATCGCCGCGCGGCTATACTACTAATTTAGAAAAAATTAAAAAGGGAGTATAGCCGAGCGGCTATACCATTAACTTAGGAAAAATTAAAAACGAAGTATATTGAAAAAACACAGCGCTCTTTTAATTTAGGAAAAAATTAAAAAAAAGAAGTCTAGCCGATCGGCTATACTATTAATTTGAAAACAAATTAAAGAAAGAGGATAGCCGCGCGGCTATACGATTTATTTTTAAAAAAAATAGAAAAAAGGACCCAGGTATAGCCGGGCGGTTATACTATTTATTATTAAAAAAAAGACCCCAGTATAGCCGAATGGCTATACTATTAATTTGAGAAAAGAAAAGGGGTATAGCCGGCTATACCCTTTAAATATAAAATATAATATTTAGTAGTATATCGGCTCGGCTATACTATTTATTTTTTAAAAAATGAAAAAAAAAAAAAAAAAAAAAAAAGGCCAAGAAAAGGAAAAGCTATACATTCTTTACATTCCCCTCTCTGCCTGGCTCGCTTCACTGAATCACACTTCCCATCAAAGTCTTCAAGTTCAAGGCCAAAAAAGAGGTGGGCAATTCCTCATTTGAGCTCTCATGGAGCCTCCCAAGAAATCAAAGAAAAGCAAGAAAGTTAGGAAATTGAAGAAAAACCTTGGATAGTTTCTTCAACCCAAGGTTTTTCTTTTCACTAAGCTCAGTCTCCAATTACTCTGCTTCCTGCTTTTTAGTGGAATGCATTCAAATTACTTGTAGTTTTAACTAAATTATCTTTATATTTTGTTTATTTTGGAAAATCTATGTACACAGACATCTAGAACAGGTGGTGGATTTTGTTCTGTAATGTTAAATTCGGTAATGATGTTCAAAACCTATAAACTATGCTTTTGTTCAGTTAGGCTGTCGGAAAAATCGTCCTAGCTAGGCGGCCGCCTAGGCGGGTCTAGGCGGGTCCATTTTTTTTCTTGACTTTAGCTAAATTATGAACTCGCTTCAATTTCTGATGGCCGCTATAAGAAAACTGGCTTTTGATTATGTGTTTTGCGAAAACAGAAAGATGTGGTCGAAAAGTTATTGCTAGAGGGAGCAATAGAGATTTTAGCCTGTAAAAGCTTTTTGTATTTAGTATTTTGGTTTTTACCTATATGACAATTTTTTTAAATTAATGCCTGAATTTTCTCGTGGATATGTATTGTCAGATAGGAAAGCTGAAGAAGGAGCTTAATCCAATGTCCTTTGGAGACCTTCTGTCTGTGTCTCCTTATCTGACAACAGCTTTCAAAATTGGAGTTATAGCTCTTGCCGTAAGTAATTAACATAATTCTTTAGTTACTGATATTTTTTAGGCCAGTTGATCACGAGAAAGAACATGTTGTATTGCAAACCGTTCTTAATTATAACAATTAATGGATTGTGGGTTTTCCTAATTGCTATGTGCAGGAAGGAGTAGCAGTAGGGAGAAGCTTTTCCATGTTCAAGAAAGACCACATTGATGGAAACAAAGAAATGATTGCCATTGGGATGATGAACGTTGCTGGTTCTTGCACTTCTTGCTACCTCACCACAGGTTAATCACTCATCGTACACATTTAATACTAATTAAATTAAGGGGTTTAATCTTAATTAGATTCATTTCATGTTGCTCATTAAGCGAAATTTTTTCATCAATTTTCAGGGCCATTTCCCAGATCGGCAGTTAACTACAATGCAGGATGCAAGACGGCAATGTCAAATGTTGTCATGGCAATTGCGGTTATGTTCACATTGTTGTTCCTCACTCCTCTGATCCATTACACTCCCCTGGTTGTGCTGTCTGCTATTATAATAGCCGCCATGCTCGGCCTCATAGATTATGAAGCTGCAATTCACCTCTGGAAGTTTGACACGTTTGACTTTGTTGTCTGCATGAGTAGTTGGCAGCATTGAAATCAGCCTAGTCTTAGCGGTACATACAGTTATGTCACACCAGTAAAAAATTACTGTGTGTGACAATAACACCATATCTACAACTTAACATTACTTATTAGAACTAATATTTCTTTTTTCTTGTGTGTAGGTTGCAATATCTGTGATCAGGGTACTTTTGTTTCTGGCAAGGCCAAGGACTTTTGTTCAAGGAAACCTTCCGAATTCCATGGTTTACAGAAATGTTGAGCAGTATCCCAATGCAAGCAATGTTCCTGGAATTCTCATACTTGAGATTGATGCTCCCATTTACTTTGCAAATACCAACTACTTTAGAGAAAGGTACTAATTAACTAAACCTGAACACACTCTTGCATGTTATAATCAAATTTAAAAATAATAATTTGGAAGTTGACCCAATGTCCTACTTGTTTTCAGGATTACAAGGTGGATAAATGATGAGGAAGACAGGATCAAATCTGCAGGGGAAAGTAGCTTGCAATATGTGACATTGGATATGACTGGTAACTAAGGGAAACAAATAGTGCATATGTATATAAAGAAAATTCATGTGACATTTTTTACCCTGAAATTAATTTGTTTTCTGGTTTAATTTGCAGCTGTTGGTAACTTACACAAGTGGGATAAGCATGTTTGAAGAGGTCAAAAAGCTTGTTGACAGAAGGGGGCTCCAGGTTCAAAAATCTGCAACACTTTCAATTTATCAAATATTTCCTTCCAAATTTTTATTTCATCTGTTTATATAACTCTGTAATTTTGTTCCCATCTGTGTTTAGCTTGTACTGGCGAACCCAGGAAGCGAGGTGATGAAGAAGATGAACAAGTCAGAGTTGATTGAGAAAACATGTCAAGGATGGATTTATCTCACAGTTGCAGAGGCTTTTGCAGCATGCAACTTCATGCTTCACTCCACCAAGCCCAACCCTGGCAAAGATCAAGAACCAGCTGCATGGAACAACGTTTGATGGCTTTGGCTGGCTACAATGTGAATTTATGTATCAGAAAGCAATATCCACATAAATATGAGGACTCATTTGAATTAAGGAGAAATGAATTTCAGGAAACAACGTTTGATGGCTTCGGCGGCTATAGTATTAGTTTCAGGAAAAATAATAATAGAAGGGAGTATAGACTAGCAGTTATACTCTTTTAATATATTATATTTATTAGAACAGTTTAGCCGGGCGGCCATACTTTTTACTCTTTTTAAAAAAAATTAAAAGACAGGGTATAGCCGAGCGGCCATACGTTTTACTTTTTTAAAAAAATTAAAAAACAGAGTCTATTCATTAGAATAAGAATTTTAAAAAACGTAGTATAGCCACTATTAATTTCCGGAAAAAATTAAAAAGGGAGTGTAGCCGTTCGGCTATACCTTCTTTAAACGCTATAGCCGCCCGGCTATACTTTGTATTTTTTGAAATTTTATTCCAATTAATAGTATAGCAAAAATGAAGAAAACGATACATTCAAGAGCAAAAGAGTAATACATGAGTCTCAAAAACATCTTGGAGTCACAAGGTCAGAAGTTCTAGCAAAAGTTAGTTCAACTACCTTAACAAAAGAAACTATCCTCTGAATTTTAAACTATCACTTATACTCAATAACACTAAACCTAATAATTTCGCAAACCTCATGAGAACTTTTTTATTTATTGTTTAAACAAGAGGTCCTGGGTTCGATCTCAGGCACTTGCGAATAGAGCAGACTCTGTTGGGAGAGGTCCCCGCTTTGCACCTGACCGTACCTCGAGAGATTTAGTCTCCGCAGTCGCACGGGGGATACCCTGAGAAACCAAAAAAGAAAAACATAACCACTAAGTTGGGCTTGCCCAGCATAACTAAAATGGTCTCAATTTCTGCAGCCTTAGGCCTTCTGAGAGCTTTAAACCCACCAGGGAATGGTCAATGGACTTTATATGAAAGTCTTGTTATGCTCTCTTGATACTTGACCCAACTTATTAGTTGGGTTGGGTCAGGCCCAGAAGATACTCTTACGTCTTACCCTTGTGCACAATCTTGATGTTCCCCAGAGTATTTCCACTAGGAGGTCCAGCCTGAGCAAGAGGCTTCCAATTCAGTTTCCAATGCCCAAGTCTTGTCAGAGTAAGAGTTGGGCTCCACCAACCTGGGCAAATCCAAAGGCAAGACTTGCCTGGACTGTTGCGTGGGCAAGCTGACTTAATGCTAACGTCATTGTGACGTCAACAACCAATTTAAATAACAAAAAAATTGGAAAAAAAAAACCCCAAAGATTTCAGTTCTTTTTTTGTTTATATAAATACCTAGCCGTATTCTTCACTTCCCACACTAAAACTCTATACAAATTTCTCTCATTATATCTCATGTGAATAGTGGTTGCCCTTAGGTTGTCATGGTAATGGGTGGAAAACCAACAACAACAAAAAATTGCTAGGGCTGGCACTATTTATGTGAATAGTAACAATCATTACCTCCCATTTCCCTTTGCCATGACAAATGAGTGGAAATGCTCTAATAAACTTGTGAACTTGTGGGTTTAATTAGCAAGGAATGCATACTTTCTTCTAACCTTTGATAGATGGTCATTCACACATGTTTAGACAATTGTTAATCGTGAATGCCTATGGACTTTACAACGGATTAAACATACATCAACAACGAGCAGACGTCTACTTGTGCTTGAATAAGTATTCAAGCAAAACATACTTGGAACTTAAGTTTGGTTTTAAACAATTACTCAAGAGCAAAACTCATCTTTAGGCATTGAAGTATAAAACGAGGAGACTTAATGCTGGCACAAAATGGATGCAAGTCAGTGCACGATTCACAAGCATGGATGATTATTTCATTTGGTGGTTGGGATCGATTGTGCAGCAAAAGCTCAGACAAAATAATGTACCAAAACAAAAGGCCCAAAAAAAGAAGAAGAAAGACAAACCAGAGTCTTTCAGTGCCCCAATTGCATCTTTTTGTTCAAAATGAGGCCTTGATGGTGTCAAATCTCTCAGACTAGAAGTATGAAATTCAGCTTTATGCGACAAGCAAAATAATGATATAGCTGCTAATGGGTCAGATTTTATAACTCATGCTAGAACTGATAAATTGGAGAAGCTGTAAAACATATCATAATGTTTTCACCAAACATGTGACATTGTGTAGTGAAATAAATTAGGGAAATGATGTCTAATATCATTATTTTGATAGCAAATTGAAAATATCGATATGATAGCAATACTTTATGTTAGGCTTTTTATCACAAAACATTCTTGACATTTGCAAAACTATTATATTGCGTTCTTAAGGTTTTATTGTGTCACTCGTGGTCCCTGACGTCAATATATGATCGCTCTTAAAATAGTTCCTACCATGACTTTCCGTTAAAAAAATCGTTAAATCTTGTGACGTGAGATCACGCGCCCATTTATCCGGAAATCACTAAACCTTGTGACGTGAGATCACACGCCCATTTATGAGGGATATAATCATCAGACCAACTCCTTTTTACCTCCTCACGCCTCAAACCCATTTCCTCTAGATTGTCGTCAACACCATCATACCCATTACGCTTTTTCTGAGAAGTAAATCTGATCTGCAAAAGTGAAATTAGAAGCAAGAGTCTTCTAATAGTGATTGAGAGGATGGATGAGGCAAATGAAAACTATCGAAAAGGGGGGAAAGGCTGCAACGTATAAAGGTAAGGATCATTTTAAGAATTCAAAAGCAAAGTGTTCAGTATTCTTTTGTCTGCACATGCACACAATTCAAAACCTAATGCTCCAGCGGGAACAAGTAGTTCACAACCTTCTCTAGCAGTTGTCAGGCTTTCACAACCCTCTCCAGCACCTCAAGTGGCATCACAGCCTCCTACTGCACACAATTCTTCATCCCAGCAAGCCTCAACATCACAAACTGTCCAAAGAAGGAGACTAAAGTCTCCAGCAAAGAAAGGAAGGCCATGGAGAGTTTGAGATTATGTTTTATGGAACTGTAATTGGTTTTTGATGGAAGTGGTCTAAGGTTTTTGATGTATGATATTGTTTTTTGATGGAAGCTTTCTAGGGGTTAAAGTGATGGAACTGAAAGTGGTTTTTGATGGAAGTCATGTAGGGGTTAATGTGATGGAACTCAATGTGGTTGATGATGTAATTGAAAGTGATTTTTTATGTATGGAGTTGGTTCAATTTGTTCATAGTGGTTGATTGTTTAGTTTATTCAATTTGTTCAATGTGTGTTGTTTATAGTTCAATTTGTTCATGTTCTTCCCTTCCATTTTCAGCGCTTGTTCTTCGTCCAAAGTAAGACATTCTTCTAGGATGTGAAAATAGAACTGTAGCTTTAGTTGCGCCCTAAACACAAAAACCCATAATAAAGCCCATCTTCCCCGCCAATCCAACAAGAAATGAAGGGAAATGGTTCCAAATTGGCGGCAAATGGGTCTGAGGCGTTGAGGAGATCAAAGGAGTTTGGTCTGACGATTATATCCCTCATAAAATGAGCATGTGATCTCATGAGATTTAACGATTTTTTTGACAGAAAGTCACGATAGGGACTATTTGAGAGCACACATATTAACGTTAGGGACCACGAGTGATACAAAAAACTTTAATAACGCAATCTGATAGTTTCACGAATGTGAGAGATGTGTTGTGCTAAAAAACCCTTTATGTTATATCAAGATTATCTAGGACGGTTTGTTATCGAAATGATGGGACAATATTTATTGAACTATTTGTTCCAGTAACAATAATGTTATTTTAACAACTTAGTGGTAGTTAAGAGCATTTTTAGTAAGATATCATGTTTTGTATGTCCAATGATTATTCATGAAATTTGAGCTCATTGGATTATTGAAGTGGACAAGACTTGTGCAGTTGAACAGTGTCAAAGCAGCATCTCTCTCTCTCTCTCTCTCTCTCTCTCTTTTATGGTCTCAAATTGGTGGAAGCTGACCAGGAGTTCGCATTTTCTCTAGTGCTAAACCAACCAGGTGGATTTGATATTCACACCCATCCATCCATCCATGATCCAATCCCTTGCTTGTGTGCTGAAACCAAAGCTAAAGCCAGAGTGGTCTCTCTCACTCTAAATCAATCATTTTGTGCTGGATAATGCAGTACCAAAATATATACAAACAAATAAATAAATAAATATATATATGTATATAACATAATAAATAAAGAAAGAGAAGGAGAAAACCAACCACGCACAGAGAGAAACATGCACTCAAAGCAAAGCTCAAAGCATATGGTTGCTGAGTGCTTGGCCCCTCTGTATGGTTTAGACTCTGATGGGGGATTTCCTTCTTCTTTTCGTTTTGTTTTGTTTTGATTCATTCTATTTGTTGCCAATTAGTTTTCATGATCTTGTAGGTCTAGCCAGGCTTAAAAGGATTTTGGTTTGAGTTGAAGGGCTAAAAAGTACTTGAAGTTCTGGTGTAAATTTTGGTAACATTTTCTTCTGCATCATCTCATTTTAACATTATGGTGGTCATTTAGGAACTCAAATGATCAGATTATCACTTGAATTGAAATCACAAAGATGAAATAAGATAAGTGAAACTCATCAGCCTCAAGAAAATAGAGATTTGTCAAAAAGAAAATGAAGAGAATTGATAGCCTCCTATGGGAGATGCTTATGTAACTGATGAGAGAGAGACAGACATTCAACATTTTCTGCAAAACATTTCCTGACTATTTGAATACTATTCTCACTAAATAACAAAGAAGTGGTAAAGAACTTAGAAAGAATCAAAAAGCATAAGTAGATGGTTTTACATTTATTAGGTAAAATAGGTATAGTCACACAGTCTACCAGCAATGCAATCAAACTTATGGACACAGAAGTAGTGGAATGGAATGCAGCACTCAAAGCGTAACGAAATGCTAACAGATCGGAAGTGGTGCACCGTTCCAGCCCTCGAGGCAATCCAGAATCGGGTCGATGATCTTTCCCTCGCAGATAGCTGTGAACACCTTGTCACATTCTTCGCCCGGTGACCTGACCTTTTCCCCTGTTAGGTACTCTGCACCCAACTCCTCCCTCACAAATTTGTACAAGGGGTAAGACCTGCATTCCGTAATCCTGTTTGGAACTCCAGCACTTCCACTATCCAATGCAGCCCTTGCACTATCCACCTCTTTAGGCAAAAGCACCTTCAGCTCTTCCTCAAAAGCAACAATCTTTTGGAAGATTGAAGTGCTTGCATTCTTCTCATTCTCACCATTTGTCAAAGCATGCTCAACCAGCACTTGCCTTAGTTTTTGCATCAATGGGTAAGTGGCACTGCAGGGGTCGTCGATGTAGGCGAAAACATATTCCCTATCGACCACTTTAAGCAAATCCTTCTCACAGAATCTTGATGGGTGGAGCTCTCCATTAACCCCAGTTGTCAAAGTTCTCTTAGCCACTTGGCTCACTGTGTTCTTAACTGTGTTCCTCAAGTTCTCCTCCAAATGCCTCAAATCAATGGCTTGGCAAAGTGCCACCAAAAATGTGGAAGACATGAGCTTCAAGATATCAACAGCTTCAGCTGTCTTTCTTGAAGAGATCAACCCCAAAGAGTTCACGTCTTGGTTGTGCTGCTCTGCACTCTGGACATGGTTAGTGACCGGGTTCGCGAGAAACTGAAGCTCAGAACAATAAGATGCCATGGCAATCTCAGCCCCCTTGAAGCCATAATCCAAACTTGGGTTCCTGCCTCCAGACAGATTTGATGGCAATCCGTTGTTGTAAAAGTCATTGACAAGCTCAGAAAATTGAGCAAACATGAGCTTCCCAATGGATGCAATAGCCAAACGAGTATTGTCCATAGAGACACCAATTGGGGTCCCCTGGAAGTTGCCACCATGCAAGGCCTTGTTCCTTGACACATCAATCAAAGGGTTGTCATTGACTGAGTTGATCTCCCTCTCAATGGATTTGGTGGAGTACCGGATCACTTCGATCTGTGGACCGAGCCATTGAGGTGAAGTTCGGAGAGCATATCGATCCTGTTTTGGCTTCTGCAGAGGGTCCTGCTCGTGCAACTTCTTAGCAGCTTTAACATAAGAGCTACCATCCAAAATATGTTCCATAATTGCTGCAGCTTCAATTTGGCCAGGGTGGTGCTTCAACTTATGCGTCAAGTGGTCAGTAAATTCAGGCTTCCCCTGCATAACTTCAGCAAAAATTGCTGATAGAATTTCTGACAGCAATGCCAAAATGTTAGTGTCGAAAAGAACCGTGGAAGCCAAGCCAGAACCAACAGCAGTGCCATTAACAAGAGCCAGGCCTTCTTTAGGCTGCAACTCAAAGAACCCGGAATTGATACCAACAAACTCAAAGGCCTCTGCAGCGCTGAGGGTCTGGCCATCTGGTCCAACAGCCTTGGAATTAGGCCTGCCAGTTAGCATCCCGGCGATGTAGGACAGCGGGACAAGGTCACCGGAGGCTGTGATCGTGCCGCGTAGGGGCAAGCATGGAGTGACATTGTTGTTGAGGAACTTGGTGATGACTTCCAAGATCTCAAATCTTATGCCAGAGTAGCCCTGGAGGAGTGTGTTGATCCTAACCAACATGGCTGCTCTTGTTGCCTGGTGAGGCAAAGTGTGGCCCGACTCTTTCGTGCTCCCAAACACTCCAGCGTTCAAGAATCTGAACCAAGAAAATCAAACAACAATTATCAGCCATGGTTTGGTGAATTAAGAAAGGCATTGAAAAACAAATGTAACTAAGGAGGAGAAAAGCGGATGGCATAATTATAAAATTCAAATCCACTTGGGTCCAAAATTATTAGTTTAACATTCAAGATCCACTATAGCAGATCTTTCACCTAATTATAATTGTCACCTTTGGTGACAAACCCGACTTTCACCTTGTTATTCTAAAGGTTTCCTATAGCAAAATTCTCAACCCCCAAGTCCACAAAACATGTTCTTTCCCAAAAAAAAAAAAAAAAACAGAGAGAGAGAGAGAGGATGGGCTGTCAACCCGTCCTGACTCAGTCAACTCGCCCGTTTAAACTCGGTCCCTATATATTCCATTTGCAAGTAATTAACTAAGCAATGCCTAAGCCCCAATACCCACCACAACAACAAATCATTCAACTCGTCCACCATACACTGGGTCAACTCAGTCGAGTCAAAGTTCTAGGTGAGGCAAGCGATGCAAATAAAACGATGGGAACTAGTTGGCTGAGCTACCGACTACCAATCTACAGTATATGATACACTTACGATCGAACATTAACAGTGTACAAAAAAATATCGACAATGTAGCATGTGCTGTAAATTGATATTCGGTATCATAAAAAATGTTATGATGAGGAGGAGCTAGAGCTTACCTAATGAGCTCCTTCTGAAGGGCAGCCCCTTGCTTTGTTCTTCTGTGGGAGGTAGCACCAAACCCGGTGGTGACACCATAGCTGTCAGTCCCTTTGCTCATGCTGTCCATGACCCAGTCGCTGCTGGCCTTGACGCCGGCCCGGGCTGACTCAGAGAGCTCAACCTTGACCCCAGAGTCATGAGTGGCTATGGCCGCCACTTGGGAAATGGTCAGGCTCTCTCCACCGAGCTTCACCACCGGCTTCCTGTACTCAGCCACCATGCGCTTCACCTCATCCAAGTGGCTCCCTTTTAGTGTCTCTGCTGCCACACCCCAGTTCAAAGGGTCCTTCTTTATGCAGAGCTCAGGAGACTCTACCGATCCGTTTTTGTGACCATTTTGCTTGATGGAGTTGGTTGCCATGTTAATTACCAAAAACCCAAATGGGAAAATACAAAAACTGATGAGAGCAAAGTGTTTGATGAATGTGAGAAGAATAAGGAGGAGGAGGGTGTGCAGAGTGTTTTTCTGAGAAGTGGAGGGAGAGAGGAGGGTGCTTAAATAGAGAGATGGTGGGTGGAGAAGAAGTGTTAAAAGGAGGGAGGGTTTTGAAACGGGTCATATTTGGGAAGTGCTTGGTAGGTGAGCATAAGGGTGGCAGAGAGCCACACGAGGGTTGGTTGAAAATTGAATGTGACCGTATGATCATCTATGGATCCAACGGTGGGGATGTAGGCTACGTGGCTTCTAAGGTGGATGATTGGACGACCGAATACTTGTTAGTTGCTTGGTATAGGGGTAGGAGACGACACCAGGAAAGTGGTTGGTGAGGATTGTTTTGAGTGTGGAAAAGTAAAAGGAAAAGCAAAATTAAAAATGAATAAGTTTTTCTTTTGTTGTATTTATGCAATTTTATGGCCAACTTGTATCGGTATTGAATATGGAGGTTTCACAGCGTAAGGTGTTTTTTTTCACAGCCTTCGTGAAGTTTTCCATTGCATTTTTTTGGGTTATATTTTCAATTAAATTATTATTTCAAAATTCGTTCTCTGATACTATTCAGGTTCTCTGAATTTGATTATATATTATATTTGACGGAGGTTGCTGCAAATCATCCAAATATTCTTTATTAAAATTTTTGTTTATTTGTTCGCTCTCTTATGCACAAGTAGTTTGATGAAAATCATGTTTTCTCTAGATCTATTACAAATAAGATGATGGGTGCTCTTATGCACAAGTAGTTTGATAAAAATCATATTTTTTCCAGATCTATTACAAATAAGATGATGGTGTGGCCGCAACCACATGGATTAAATTTTTATGAAATATGTAGGGCTTAAGTGTTGGCAACCACATGGATGAATTGTTATACCATATATTTTGTAGCATAAAATGAGAAAATTAGCAAGAATATTCGAATAAAAATTTATGGTGAAGTTTTGGCATTTGAGAGTGCGTGACTGACTGGAAGTGAATGACGTCTTTTTTTTTTTTGTGAAAACCAAGGTATCCCCCGCGCGATTGCGGGGACTAACCCTCGAGGTACTGTCGGGTGCAAAGCGGGGACCTCTCCCAACAAAGTCTGCTCTATTCGCAAGCGCCTGGAATCGAACCCAGGACCTCTTGTTTAAAGGATCCAAGCCCCTTCCACTTGGACCAAGTGGATTTAAAGAAAACTAGCAAAAAAATAAAGAAAACTAGCTTCCACTGAAGCTTTTGGAATATAAAGAAAACTAGCAAAAAATAGTTTGTTTAAAGAATGCTATTATTTCCACTCATCTTATCTTTAAAATTTTAAAGCCATATTTATCTCTTTACAAAATGATTTCTAAAGACAAATTTACAACTCTCTCTCTCTCGCACACGCACCCACAACCACAACCACAACCACATCCACATATATTTTTTTCTTTTGTTCAAAATCCACACTGACCGTCCTTTCCATCCTTCTCCATCGTCCCGGCCTGTAATTTCTCAGCACACCCATCAACCCCACCCACCCACCGTCCCTGCAATTTCTCAGCATTCCCATTAACTCCACCCCCAATCTTATGTCTCAATTATAACCCCACCCTCCCTGCAATTTCTCAGCACACCCATCACCTCCCTGCAATTTCTCAGCACTCCCATTAACTCCATCCCCAATCTTATGTCTCAATTCTAGCCCCACCCTCCCCGCAATTTCTCAGCAAACCCCTCCCTGCAATTTTTCAGCACACCCATCACCTCCCTGCAATTTCTCAGCACTCCCATTAACTCCATCCCCAATCTTATATCTCAATTCTAGCCCCACCCTCCTTGTAATTTCTTTGAGTTTCTGTACAAAAAAAAAAAATAGATGACATGGTCAACATCTTCAGAGGAGGAGGCGCGTGGGTTGGGGTGGAAATATCAAATTGGCGGCGGGGGTCAGTGGCGGACCCAGAAAAGTTCAGCAGTGAGGGACGTGGATAAGGGTTAAATCCAAATTGTTCGCATGTGGTGTGGTTATAGCCAAAAATGGCGCAGAGAAAGAAGAAGAAAATAACAAAAGGAGAGGGATTTTTTTATTTTTTTTGGGTCGAAAAGTGAACAGGCAGAAAAGAGAGAAGGAAAAGAAAGAAGAAAGAAAAAAAAAGAGGGGAGAGAGTTTGCTTGAATTAATAATTAAATGGTATTTTAGGAATAATGGTGGGTGGAAATATAGGTTTTGTGTTTTTCAGATTTATATGGTGAGTGAGAAGATAAGGTGGATGAGAAAATATGACAGGGGTGGAAATAGCAGCACTGTTTAGATCATAAGTGTTTTTTTGTTATTCTCATCCAAAGTATAAATAAATCTTTTACCATTATTAATCAAAGGTATTTTTACAAACCATGATGCATATATAAAATGTTGGAAAATATAGCTTTTTGCATGAGACAAATATTAATATTTTAGCCACACACAAAAAAAGCGAAAATATCCGAAATATTTACACTTTTGCTCTCACTTTTCTAATGAAAAAACCATATATTATATAACCATACTGCCGTACTATTTTATAATTTCTTCAATTTTACACTAGTACATGGTTTTTAAGGCTCATAACACATTCAAGTGGAAATAATTAATATATAATTTTTATGTGAATTGGATTATGTTATATTTTACAAATTTACATAAACTGACGAGGTGGGTCAAGCTTTCCACATTTGGAGCTCATAAATTGAAAACTCCACTCCCACCTATATCTCCTCCTTCTTTTTCTTTTTCCTTTTTAATGTAATTGGTGTGTGATTATTCTTTTTTCAGTATGACAGGTGGCGTTAGTGTGGATTTGTGATGAAGTGGTTGGGTTTAAAAATATGAAAATAATTGTCCATAATTAAGTGGAGCCAGGATCGTCCGGTGGGTCTTTTTTAAAATAAATGCAGATGGATGCATTTTAATCGTGTCATTCTAGAGATGGATGCATAAGAATGAGTGTCGGCTGAGGAGGAAAAAGATGTCTGTTAAGACAATTCAAAGTGACTTTCTGTCAATGAAGCACTGTTAGCTTCCTTTTCTTTCTCATAATTTACTCTCTTGTTGAGTTTTTACAAATTGGGATCCTAGGCGACCGCCTTATCTGCTTGTGCCGAGGGCCTTCCCTGGTCCGGTCCAATTAAAAGCTCCATGTAAGTTAGTCTACCAAATTGTAGACAAGGTGCTATAAATTTGTTGTCTATTCACTTGCAATTTGCAAATAATGTGTGGCAATTTGAAGGACAACTTATACTCTATGTGAACCGCTCGTCTGGTCTGGATCCAAATCAATATATTTAAAAACAAAAAAACAAAAATAGTCATGTCGACTAAACACTCCATTTTTGGCAAAAATTTCAACAACAAAATATATATTTTGGTAAAGGGGAAAAACTCACTCAAACCACATATTTTGGTACTAGAAACTTTTGTTGATATTTATTTCAAAATTTGGTTGATTATCTCATGAGTCCTATTTGGCACGACCATGATGACTAGTAATGCTATTTTCCTTTTGATTTGCAAACGTCTCAGGTTCGAATCCCAATTACATCATGGTGTGTGTGAGAAACTTTCATTTTCATACCATTTAGACTATTGCTTATATTATATGAAGAAAAAAAAAAGATCGATTGTACTAAAAAAAGGACCAAAGTTTAGCTCGGTCATCAATCAAATAAAGAATATTAGAGATATTGTTTATGATACTTTATATATATATACAAATCGGGTCGAGCTACACATTTGTATATATTAGTTCTCACTGAACATTCTACTTGTAGTATTTGATCACAGATCATTTAATTAAGGTTAGTTTGTCACGTTTGGTCTTTTTTTACCCTTCAACTGGTAGCTGAAACTGAAACATTATAAAATTATAGTATATGCAACCTTATTTGTGTGACTCGCAATTAAATGTAACAGAAATAAAGCTTATGGCATGCATTAACTACTAATTAATCATTGTTAAAAACTTAATATTCTCATTTAGTCATTTTCATATGCCTTCTGTGGATCTTATTAATTAATTACTTAATTTGGTCTTGTTTATGCAAGTCATCTTCTTTAATTTTTAAAAGCAAAATTGTAACCACAAGGTGTGGTGCAGTTGGCAAACTGCCACTTCCAGCTGGCGAGCTACTTGGTGCCTCAATAACAGGGGTTTGAAATCCGTTGGAAGCTCTTTTTGTGGTCAGGAACAAGCCGAATCCCGAATAGGGATTAATTCCATCATTCGGGTGTGGGGACACCTCGTGATATTTACCCCCAAAAAAAAAAAAAAATTGTGAAAAAATAATATTTTCCAAACCAATTCTCATGAATTGCTTCGCAAGTCCTTAGTGGGCAAGGTTGTTGCCACAGTACTTTTAGCTTTCAGATTTTCCATCTCTTCATTTCGGTGCATTGCATGTAATGTATTATATTGGTCAAGTGACTCGACTCAAGTCTTAGGCATCGATGATGACCCACAACAATGTGTACACGAAAATGTCTTCAAATAAGAGTTTGACTTCAATGCCCTGTAGAGAAATTATTGGACTCTAGTTTATCAGGTTGTGTGGCTCGATACAAGTTATGGATGTGAATGAACTTAATAGCATGTCGAGAAAGTATTAAAATAATGTACAGGTTAAAAATATGTGGATATAAGTTATGGATGTGAATGAACTTAATAGCGTGTTGAGAAAGTATTATAACAATGTACAAGTTAAAAATATGTGGTTCATCGTCGAGAGCAGGTAAAATCACACACACACATGAGTATACTATTTTGAACCTCATTCGATTTAATAAGCCTAAATAATTAAATTTAAGACAATATCAGTACTGGATCATATTTAACTATAGGACTAGATCTGATTTAACTGTAGGATCCGTGTCATTCTATTGGACAACAAAAACATTATGTGTAATAAAAGAATCCAAAAATCCACGACAATGTAGAGGTCCAATATGGTTAAGCCTTCATTCCTTATATGTTAGTACTTAATTTGGGCAAAACATGTAAGCATCAGGCAGAGATTAATTGTAGGTTTGATATATATGTTGATACGAAATTGTACAAAATAACTTCTTTACTCTAATTATATAAAAGCACCACTTGTTTAAACTTTAAACAAAATGATGAAATTAGGTGATTTGACTTTAAGACCCACCAAATTTTTTCTAAACATAATTAGCAAAACTTTTCCCTTGCTAGTGGATACAGAAGCCGATCAAGTTAAGACCACCAAACAAAGGAAAAACAAAGTTAACTTCACCTAATACTAGACTAATTATGTACAAAGACTAGGCTGCTGCATACGCGAAAAGAAATCATATAATTATTTAACATATCAATTTTCTTTAGCACTTTATGATTAGAAAAACTATTTGTATCGCAATTCACTGATTACGTCTCATCAAATAGTTGGTTGTTGTGGATAAAGATGAGAAAGAGAGAGAGATCTTTTGAGGTTTGACCCTTTGAAAGCTGGGGGTTTTTTGAGCTAACAAGTCTGGTTGCATGCCACCACCAACCTCCACTTTGATTTTCTTTTCTTTTCCTTTCCTTTGATTTCATAGCTACGTAGGTGAAGAAGAAGAAACAAGAATATAAAATTGAGGCTGCGGACCACTTTCAAAGGAATGGGATCATGTGCTGTGGGTTTTGACTTGGGATAATTCTTCAACCCGTTCCGATCCAATTCAAGCCTGAGCCATAAATAAAATTAGCAGTAAAAATACTTTTTCCAATTTTTTTCTTCTCTTTTGTTTTAAAACCTTCTTGTATAATAATAAAAAGAATATAAGCTACACGGTCTTGTCTTATTTTAAATGGAACATTTTTTTAATATATATGCAAAATGTAAGAGAACATCCCCAAGGCCTAATCTTTTGGGGATCATTTTGTATCAACCGCCATGATTATTCTTCACTTTTATATGCTTTTTGGAGCTTTCTCCATGAATATGCCACAGTGATATAACTAAATTAACTTTAGAATTTTTATGTGCGTAGGCCACAGTCTCTCCAATTTGTCAATTATTATTCATGAGTAAGTAACTTCCGACAAGTACAAGATGTATCTTTGTAGACATGATGATCAAAGTAATTGATTGTGAATCCCGATTATAAATACGCAACAACGAAAAATTAACAGAGCGCACCGAATTATTGATTAGGATTAACTTTCGGGGATCACATAATTGCAAGTACTATTTTTATCCTCATCATTTCACGATCTGCCTCAAGAGTGACATGAAATGGTTCGTGCAACAAAATAAATAGGAAAGAGAAAATAAACCCTAAAAGCTGGATTCCACGCCATACATCCTCACCTACCAAAACCAAAACCAAAACCAAACCCCCATAGCAAAAGCGTGCATCATACCAGAGGTTCCCCTCTCACTTACCACCACACATTTTTTTAATGGAATCAAAGTATGCAACGCGTTAGGGTTGATGTGAGGATGATGGAATTTTCACGAAAAATACATATTTCCTTTTGCCTACCAAACTCCCAGAGAAAAGAGAAATGCCATCTCATGATGGGTCACGTGACTTGGCCTAACACTCTCCAGTCTCCCCTTCTACACTAGATGACAGCACGTGACTATATTATAGTGTTTGGACTATTGGTTTGTTTGTTCATCATGCGCTTAATATATACCTAACTCCTGTTTAAGGCTGTCCATGCACATGTTTGTTGTATCGTCGTCTGGATATCGGTTCGATTTGGAAATTGTTGACCTGAATGTTTTATATGTACGTAAATACCATGATCTTCTTGTCTACCGGAGCTTCGCTATTCTCCATGTGCTCAGGCAACCATAATTAGGGTTTTTATTCCTAATTTGATTGGATATGATTTTTTATAAATTTTTTGTATTTTTTTAATATTAGAATTCAAGTTTTGAGATGGTTTGCATTTAATGGTTTTCTCTTTATTTTTCTTATCTAACCTTTTAGGTTGGTGCCTCAGCAGATCTCAACGATGGTCAAATTGAGTCTTCTTACCAAACACCTTAATAAACATTTGTAATAATAAAAAAAAACCGGAAGATTTTTTTGGAGTGCTAATAACAGTTTTTTTATAAATAAAAAACCGATTAAATTAAGGACGTTAAAAATAATGTTTTAGATCGTAAATAAATCTATGTGTGCTATTAAACTTTGTTATTTGAAAGGTTATTATTAACATATCCACACCAAATAGAAAAAATAAAATAAAAATAGAATAATAATCCTGAGCAGGAGGCTGGGCTTAAGGTGCTGGGGGCCCATAATTCAGCATGGCCCAAGCCCACATGTAATAAGCCCAAGCCAGGATCAAGAAGAACTGATATCAATCACAATGCAATATCCCATTTTAGAATTTTGATGAGGCCCCAAACATACAAGTAATTATTTATACATTTGACGGTTTCTTCTCTTACAAGTTACAACAGCAGGCGCACAATTTTGACTCTCAGGATTTTTCAGACTTGGTCGGACTTTTCCTGGGCCTGTGGTGGAGGAGGCACTGGAGGCCCAAAATGCTGTGGAGCAGAGAAAGCTTCCCTTCGGCCGGTTGCCCTACCAATGAGGTAAAAAGCAAGGGCTATAATCACGATGAACAATATCACAGGAACTGATACCACCACAACAAATCCCATTTTGATTTTCAGCCAAAGAAATGTCTGCACTGCATTATCACAAACCCAGAGATAGATTCAAAGTCAATGAAAATAAATAAAATTAAACCCTTTCTTCCATTTTCAGTCTAAAATCCCATTTTACTTTCAGTGTGATGCAATTCTTTTTTTTATTTTTTTTATTTTTTATACAGCGATATTGAGGAGGGAATTCGAATACAGGACCTTAGAACCTTAGATGCACGTGGATAACTGCTTT
Organism: Prunus avium; assembly: GCF_965620075.1. NCBI lineage: Eukaryota > Viridiplantae > Streptophyta > Magnoliopsida > Rosales > Rosaceae > Prunus > Prunus avium. The sequence continues at coordinate 8,476,195 of NC_142289.1, read as the reverse complement.
TAACCACTTGTAAAATCATTATTTCCAACTGTTTATTTCCAGACCAAGTATTAAATATGAACCCTTTATTCGTTTTTGGGTAAACAAGTTATGGATCATAAATTAAACCTCATCAAACACCCACTATCTCTATCTCATGTCTGTTAATACTTGTATTGTATAGACCTAAGCAGCAAAACCACAGGGACTTACCTCTTGGGTGTCTTGGTGGTGTTGTTGGGTGTGCCTTGGTTTTCCAAACAAAGCAAAAGCAAGCAAATATACCTGCCTGGAGCCTGTGAACTCGGGAAAATACCACAAAAGACCAGAGAGAGAGAGAGAGATGATGAGGAATTGTTAGACCATGATAAGTATTGTCCAACCAGTCACTCGGTTGAGCTGAGGAGGCCTGTAAGCCCTCCACATGTCATAAATCTGACCGTGGATACGGGACAGTTGTCAGCAACCTAGCATAACGGGTGGGGAAACTTGGGGCCACGTCACGTTAGAGGAAGCAAACTAAGAAACATGTAATCCACTCATTAAGTTGAGGTTATACAATATACAAATACTATATATATGGCCTTTTCACTCTACTTTAAATTGTCCATTGAATTTATTTTCTGAAAATTTTGGGTTCCATCCACCTGCGATATCATATATAGGTTGTTATTTTGTTTGTCTAAAAGGTGGGATTTAAGCCAACTTTTGGTTTTCTTGGTTGTACGTTGCCGATAGAGACAGACAACCTGCTTCAAATATCAAATTCCCAATGAACTTTCATTCTCAAATATTTGATAGATATTGTTCATTTCTTTGATGTCAAACACCACCCTCACCATGGGAAAAAACTTAGTTGCAACAGAGATAGCACTGTTTTACTATCCCTAACCAATAATGCTATAACATGCGGATGTGTTATCACGCATGTCATAGCGTTATTAATCGAAGATAGCAAAATAGTGTTATTCCAGTTTCATGGAAATCTTTCTCCTCACGATGGCCTAGGACCACAGCATTGGGTTGGGAACAATGTGCAATGGAAAAAGATTATCCAAAACACTTGGGACTCAAAAATCTCCAAAAGGAGCATACTTAAGGCTTTGGATAGAGGCCCCCAGACCTGGCATTTTTCAACTTTCCATCTTATTAGAACAAGTAACAGAAGCAAGCAAGCAAGCAACACAAGAATTGCAAAATAACCAATTTTCAACTTTCTACCCATTTTCTTTGATAATGCTGCAATTACAGATCCAGCAATTCTTACCTATGTATATGTTAACATACAAGGAAATACAAATTGCAGCAATGGCTTTTGATACACTGAGAAATTATGCCTTAACTGAGGGTTTTGATCCAGAAGATGAGCCGTTTTCCAAAATCAAACAGCTCAATAACCCAGTTGAGACATACTGTGTTTGTCTGTGAAAGCTATGACCCATAAGGAGCAGATGTCTGAACCTTGCGTGAACCAGAACCCTCGTGAGTGCCAGCAGTTTTGTTGGTTAATCGACGCTTGTAGCGTTTGAGTACAGACGCCAGATTTTCTTTTCCCTTCGGGAAAGCTACATCGCCAGCTGCTGTCCCCGTTCGGCCCTTACGACAAGATATTGCAATCTCCACATCCTTGATTATGTCTAGAAGCGTTGCTGACGTTGTGCATTTTCCCCTGGCTGGTTTTGCAGCAGGGGGTATTCCATTTGAAAAAGATGGACTCGACTTCAGCTGGTGTACTGCAGGAATTTGAAGGCAGAAGCATGGTGACATTGGAGTGCGAGGCTTTGAAAATGCTGAATCAATAATCCCCTGACATTAACAGGATAGAGCCATTAACATCACTGATTTAGAAGCTTTGGAAATAAATATATACATGAGAAGATAATCTACTTGTATACATACTGCAATGCAAGGAGAAAATTTCTTCTAAATTCACCAATAGAAAAACACTATATTTCACATATAACTCGGCCAAAGTTCTTCCGAGAGTCACGGGAATGATAAAAGCTTATCATGCATAATTCTCATCTCGCACTAGGCAGCAATAAACAGTGCTCATGTAGAAAGCATTCAGTGTAGAATACAAAGCACTCAAGGTTCAACATATATGAAAAGATAGTAGGTTACCAAAATGAAATTTTTTGAGACTGAACAGTGGAGGACAAACTTATAAGTTAACTAATATTTTCGTTGCCTAAAGTGAAGGCCCATAAGTGCAAAAGCAGTAACAAATATTTCTGTCAGAAGAATCATCCTACACACTAACAAAGAAAACAATTACCTGCTTTTCAATACAAAAAATAATAAAATAAAAAAATTTGCCCATTCATGACCAAAAATTGTTGTCCTGTAAATTAAGGAAAGTAACAGAACTATTGATGAATAATTTTTTTAAGAGTTCATATAGTCAGTTTTATTCACTTTCCTATATTATTTTGGGAGTTTTCCATTACCCTAAGATTCTATTTATGGTGTGATTTGATTTGATGTTAGTTTCCTTGTTTGACTTGGATTGGCCTCTACAAATACCCCTTGATGCAATCTTTCATTAGGATTTTGCTACCAGATAAGGTAGACTAGCCTGACAAAAGAATTAAAGAAATAAAGTGAAATTGGCTAAAATAGCCCTTTTTTACAAATTCTATTCTAAAATAGCCCCCCTTGCATTAAAGAGACACTATAGGTAAAACAAAGAGGGAACTATAGGGATGAGAAAGAGACACTGTATGGGCAATTATAGAATAAAAGTTTTGAAAAAGGGCTATTTTAGCACAAGCCCCAAGTTAAATGTAGACTAGAAAACCCTATAAAAAGGTCTTATTTCTCATCTTCTCCCTTATTTCTTTCTCTCTTTCTTCTCTTTCCATCTACTTTATTTCTTTTCCATGGAATCAAAAAGCATCCAGTGATGGTGAAGCCCTACGTGAAGATGAGTGTCAAGAGTATAAACAACTGTTGTTATAATTCCTATAAAGGGAAGTACTGTTGAGTTAGTGTGATCCTAGATGTGAATCCAGCAGTGGTGTGTGGTGAAGTGGTTTGGTGGCAGGAAATTGCAGTGTCCTCTACCAAAGTTCCAGTTTAGGCAAGTGTGTTGGGTTTCAATTTATAGTGGAGCTCTAGAGGGTCCAAATTATAGCCACCCTCGCTGTTCGTGGCGTTTCATCTTTGGGTGTTGAAGATAAGTGTCAGTTTCCTTGTTCTTTCTTCAAGAAAATTGGGCTCATATTATGAAATTTTTTTGGCGTGCTAAGAAAGAATTGAAGTATTTGACAGAGCATTCAGTTTTCATGTAACAAAGGTTGTTTTTCTGTGTTGTGTCCAAGGCATGTTTGACCCAGCTTCAGGGGAGTGTTAGAGTCAATATAGTCTATTTGATGTTTACTTAATTGGCTAAGGAACTTTGGACTATTCTAGGATTCTATTCATGCTGTGGTTTGATTTGGTTTTTGTTTCTTGTTTGACTTGGACTGGCCTCTATAAATGGGCCTTAAAGAAACACTTTTATTAAGACTTAGATATTCAATAATGTAAAATAGAAAGCCTAGCCAACTTCCTCCTCACCCCTGTTCATCTTTCTCTTCTCTTTTCATCTATTTTGTTTCTTTCAACAAATTTGAGTTCCTAGGGTAATCATGAAAGCCAATAAAGTGCAGAAACTCATTTAATGCAACAAAAGGAGCAAAAATGCCACCAGTAAAAGAAACAATCAAAACCTTCTAGCGGTTTGATCAAGTCCCAAGGTAGATATACTGCCTAGTCAAACCCACGGTGAAGCATAACTATTTTCTGCTTGGTTGACATATGGTAACCAAGACGACAATCTTACAAAAGAGACCATAATTTCCTTGCAAAAATTGGAGTCACAGAAATGTATCTTAATAGACAGAAGTTTTTCAGTGTTTACCTGAAGTCGGTTGAGGACGTAGGTATATTTCCCCCATAGCTCTGGCCGGCTTTCCATGAGTGACAAATCAAGAATACGATGGATGCACCAGACCCCGAAGCTTACTATCAAATCTGGTCTCCAAATACAACCCTCCCCACAATTAGGAACTGAGGAAGGGGTGCAATTTGCATCATTATTCTTCATTGCAGAAACAGACTTCCTATCAGAAGAATGGTACTGAGGCTCACCCATGTGAACTGTTCGATTCATCTCTCTAGTTTCAGCTTCATAAAGAAATTTCTCCCTTGCAGCCACGCGATCAATTAGATCCTCATCAACCCCATCATTCTGTGTAAACAACCAGTCAGATCCTTCCAATTTCAAAAGTTTCACAATGCAATGCCTGAAAGACTGAAGAAGCTTGGCCTCTGAATCTGCAACTGAAGTAGCTTCTTGACTTACAGAACCTGCCCGATAACCAAATCCTCCACTCCCAATAGTACGATTATTATCAGCTACACCAAATTGCTCAAAAGGCTGTCTAGACCAGAGGGATCCAGTGTTAAAATTAGAATTTTGCTGTGATGATAAAGCATCTCTGTAGACTGGTGATGGAGAGAGTTGATCAAATGCCAAAGGAGCTCCTGTTCGTGCTCCAGAATTTGAATACAAGGATGATTCATAATTTGTTATCCCAGAAGATGATCCATACCCCACAGGACTTTCCCAGTTGGCACTTTTCTCGGGCATGTAAAGATGGTGAAAGTCTGGTAAACTATGGTATTTCTTTGCATTTGCTTGACTTACCACATTCTCAGCAATTCCAGAAGGGAGCATATCATAATACGGCCTTTCAGATTGCAACAGACTATTTCTAGATACTGTAAGATTTTGGAAACTGGAGGCCTGACCAGAGCCTAACCCATTTTGTAACTTCTGCCCCATGGTAAATGCAAGTGAATCTCTGTAGTTTGCAGCACCCAATGAAGAAGCGGATGTTAGGGCTGGTGACTCCATTTGACCGTTCAAATTATCAAAACCTCTGTCCTTTGCCATTCGATTGAGATATGAGAGCTGATAACCATGTATTGTGGCTGGCTGGTTGTCCCAACTCTCAGAAGACGGGAGACTGCGCACGCTTGAATAGCGCCTCTCACCAGAGTCAATAACACTGCGGCTTGAATTTTGCACATAGGCATCCAACAACTGCACGCGGCTGGGCAACAATGAGGAAGATCCCCTTTGGACCCCATATGACTCTAAACTGCTTTGCACACTCTGCTGCTTCGGAGAGTCATATAAACTTGAGTTGATAATGGGATCAGATCCTCTCCCTCCTGCAGATGGAAAATATCCGGAAAGTTCCTTTGCACTAGTATCAACTTTCAACGAGGAGGACACAGCCTTTGAATCTAACCCCAACAAAAGATCCAGTTTCTTAGCCTTCGCTTCTTGAATTACATTCCCATGGAAATCATACAGTTGTCCCCAAAATTCGTCAAGTACTGCAGCTAGTTGACGTCTCGCAGCACGCCCCAACCCCGCTAATCTTGAAAGGCTACCAGCACTACTCCCCCCTTCGTCACCTTTTCCACTTAGACTCCTAAATGATCCTGGACCCTCAGATGTCAATGGAGCAGTGCTCTCAGAAACCCCTTTCAAAGAATCTTCAGGCTCCCAGGTATCTCCCTCATCATCATCTTTTTCATTTGGTAAGTCTCCTTCAACTCCAACAGTCTTTTCAATTGGCTCTGTTGATTCGATCTTCAGTGCACTGCTGCCCTCCAATGTAACATCAGAAACCTCATTAACCACAGTTGAGACTGGAGTTGACTCCACTGTAGATGTGGATTCCTCCATATGGCATTTAGGGGAGCAAGGAAAGGTAATATGAGAACCATTTTCCACTACAGTAGTTAGGTGAAGCTCCTGATCAGGCTCTGTGATAGTTTCAGGCAGATCAAGATCAAAACTCGCTACTTCTGAATCACTATCCAAAGCCCTCCCAAATGATGGTGATGGTTCATGCTTCTGAACACTTACCTCTCTATGATATTTAGATTCAGAAATATTGATCTCCTCTTTCTTTGTTATTGAATCAGGTGAACCCACAGGCAGATCCCAGTTCCACACCTGAGCCTCTAATCGTGCACTTGCAGATTTTAATGGGGTAGCTGCCAGCCAAATCATCAAACAAAATGTTGCACAAGCAGTGAGTAGAAGTACACAAGGAACAGACATACTACTCCCGGCATTCGACCTCAAATTATTAACCCAATCACTATTCCCAACAATCACTTCTACTACAAATATGATTTTCAATCCAAGCATCCCAATTAGTGTAATCAGGGATAAAAATTCAACAAATTGAGAAACTTTATGGACACCCATTATTGGTCTTGAAGCAGCAATTCGAAAAAGAGGGATCACAGAAGATGGCAGTAGCAGAGCTGCCAACACTTGTGTGAATATAAGAAGTTGATACATCCCTTCAGCTCCGGAACTCCAAACAAAATAAAGAGCTGGAACAATAGCAATAATTCTGATTGTGGCACAATGAAGCCAACCAGGAAGGTCTAGTTTCAAAAAATCATTCAAAACTACTTGTCCACCCAGACTCCAGCTTAATGTTGTGATTTGATTTGAAACAAAGAGAACCAGCAGGAAGGCACCAGATACTATTGGACCCCAAAAGACCTGTATAATTTGAAAAGAAAATCAACTTGGCTCAGTATGCTGCATGATATTCAACGGTTGTCGAAAAAATAGAATTCATCACAAACTAATCATGGAAGAAATTGTAACCTGTCCGACTAGTGACATTACATCCTGAAATGTAAGCAAACCAAGGCCTGAGTATTCATTCTCCGCTGAGGTCATAAGGGCATAATTCACCAGATAAATACCACTAAAGATGCACAAGATGGCAACTAAATGGTGATGACACAAAGCATCCTTGGAAACAGTAGGCTGACACTGATACTGCTGCAAAATTAGGACAATTGAGTTTCAGAGAATTGACCATTCACACAAATCAAAACATTATTCAAGTGGTTTTCAAACAGGATGCATAGGAGGGGAGGGGACAGAACTTAGTGATATAAGCACATTAGTTGATGTACAAATTCAAATTTGTTATTTTTGGACTCCCTACTCCAACAAGAAAATCTCAATGCTACTGTTAACAGAACTCCTTTTTTCTATTTAGAAAGGAAGTAGAAATTTGAGTGCGACCTCAGTGGTCTCTATCAAACTGCAGTGACCATTGAAAAGGAAACCATCTAACCTTCTTAATCAAATTAGTATGTTAAAAGGTTCTTTTAAACTAGATGCACCGATGACTCAGCAACATGTCCTAAAAGGAATGTCATATTGAGAAACAAGAAAAGAGCTAGACACTGTAAACACATGCATTGAATGTATATCTAAATACGTCTAACTGTTGAGATTCATGATACATCCGACAGAAGAAGCGTTCACAAGGATTTATATTAAAACAAAATCTCCCATATGAACTCAAGATGCAATAAGCAACTGTGTAAACCAAAGATGCACAGGAAGACATATATAATACAACAAATAGCAGATGCTGCCAACAGTTGACCACCTGTAAAAGAGTCAACATATATAATATATAAATATAACAAAGATACACATACATGCATAAGCTCATGTTCAACAATATATGCATGGATGTGAAACGTTATTGCAGAGGCAGAAAACGGGGAGCATGAGAAGCACAGATACCTGCACAATCGAAGAATGAAGATAGAGACTGTGAGGCATTATACTTGCTCCAAGAAGACTCATCAATGCAAATGCACTCTCCCCACTCAGCTTTGTTAGCATCCCATTCATGGAAAATGACATTTCTGGTTGACTGATAATTACTCCAAGAACGAAGGAAAGCTGTATAAATCCCGCAATGCATACGCATAGGACCTTCGCCTTGCAAGTCTCCTGATATGGATACTCAGTATTTTAGTAATAAATATTGCAAATGCAAGACTATAAAGGAATAAGTGCAAGTAACAGAACTTACCAGGAGGGTGGAAAAAAGAGGGTACAAAACAGCATTAACAGCAGTCAAAAACACGCAAGTGAACAAGTCCCACCCAAACAGAAGATTAAGTCCATGTGCGATACCAAGGATCTAGTAAAATAAGTGCAATCATATGTCACGCATATAACAAATCTAGTTTCAACAATGATACTGCATATCATCACTTATGCCATAGCACAACATAGTTTAGACAAATTGAGGGCAAATGAATAAGTTGATGAGGATAGAGGAATCACCATGGTAAGGTCCGACAGAATCACAGAAACCTCTGTTTGAACTCCTAAGAACATGCACGTGCCTTTGTCATACTCCTCACTGCATATCTTTTGACATAAATGAAATTTAAGAAAAGAAAAAAGTGTTAACACTTGGCGGCTTAACAAGGAGCATGCGTGCATGCAACTGTCTCTGTGCAAGCAAGAGGGAGAGAGAGAGATCAAACAGCCAACTACATAGTAAATCAAATAACAAAATGCAAAGAGAAGGGGTATCCTGGTTAGGACGCAGCTCAAAAGCATGAATGTGAACAGAGTAAGCGCACAGCACCTCCACAACTAATCATGCATTAATAAAACCCTGCTTGAGAGAATTAATACCTGTGCAAGATCTCTTCCAGTGACTACACCAATCCGAGCTGACAGATAGTGACATAAAATAGCTGCAAAATTGAAAATAAGCATCAATGCTGCCAGGTCAGAGCCAAAACGGGCACCTGCTTCAGCAGTTGCCGCCCACTTTCCAGGGTCAAGATATCCAACTGAAATCAGAAGCGCCGGTCCAGCAACAGGAAGCAACCGATGTAGAACACCCAACATATTGTTAGCACTGGGATTGGCAGATTCCAAATTAGCTATTGACTCTCGGACAAACGAAATTTCCAGTGCAATGATTTTTTTGGATATGATGGATCTGTCTTACTAATAACAATTATGGAGGGCCTTCCTGAACTATTTAACAAAACTAGACTCACGAACTGAGCGAACCACCGCTTCAGAAGGAAAGGAAATATGGAAGTACTTTAAAGACGGGAGAGAAAAAAGAGAGACAAGCTCACAACAGGAGAAAGGACCTAGAACTTAGGGGGCAATAAAAGAAAAGGAATGAACAAAGGCATAAAGAACTAGAGCAGGAGGCCAGGTAAATATGTTTCCAGCGCATCAGTGTCCTGATAGGTACATGAACCTAGTTTACTGTCTTTGGAGAACATGAATAGGCAAACGAAAGTACATCCAATGAAGGTCCTGATAAGGTGAGTCGCGCAGGCTATTCCAATACACTTGCGCAGATCAACCTAACTTCTCGACATGACTACTACATGATCCAACTTTAAGCACTAACTGATGGTAATCTGATGCTTCCAATCATATCCAATTGGATGCCATTGTAGGGTAAACTATTTACCCTGTTAAATTTAACATTTATTTCCTGAACATAAGTAGATCGGTCCATCCAATCATTGTAAAACTTCGAGCCAATTACTAAAATTACAGAGAACAACTAACAGAGACTCTCAACTCCATCCATGAAACAAACTTCAACCAGTCCAATCACTTGCTACCCTGCCTTTGACGTCCAATCCTGATTCAGAAAATCACATTAGCTTGATGCACCCAAAAAATAGGGTAAATATCAACATCAATACATCTTGACACCCTAGTTTTATGACCAAGTCAAAATTTTATGAGAGCCATAAGAGTGACCCAGCAGTATCGTTTACACCATTAAGTAAGAAAATTAACCAAGACTTAATCCCTCCAGAAAAAAACGCTTTTCCCAAAATTTGAGCAAGAGCAAAACTAGCACAGAATAATTAAAATTACCATGACAAGAATCTAATAGCAACCAATCAAATTCCAAACTTTATATTCCAGCAGAAACGCAAAAACCAAGCTCCAAACCCATGTCAGATCTTTGCCAACACTAAAAAAGAAAAACAATCCTAAACAGAAGCAACATGCACATAAAATTTTTAAATTACAATAACTCAACAGTTGAAAAACAGCCCAAAACCCTAGAATCCCAGTACGATGAGAAGAATATCATAATCCATCGCCATGGATCTGAGGCACCCAGACAAGCAAAACCCAAAAGCCCGTTTACACAAATACCGAGGAAGATGATAAATATTGGGTTTAATCAATTAATCAATAAGTCAAAAGCACAAAAAGTTGGTCTTAAGGGGGTATGAGTTTTAGGGTTTTCGAAATGCTAGCTTACCTTACCTTCCTCTGAGCTTTCCTTTTCACTTATATTGTATGTTTCAGTTTCTCTGCCAATCTCTATCTTCTAATCTAAAGTCCTACACAAGCAGTAGATCTCAGAGGAGTTTAAAGAAAGCCACAAAACTTATATATTTTATGCATATATTTATATCTTGTACTGGATAGAGAAAGAGAAAAGCTCAAGTTTCTTGGTAGAGAGAGAAAGAGAGAGAAAATTATGGGTAGGCTTTCAAGGCCATCTTGAAGAGAGAGAGAGAGAGAGAGAGAGAGAGAGAGAGAGAGAGATAGTGAAAGTGAGGTCTTGAGAAAAGTTTAACAAAATGTGTCTTTTTTTTTTATATGAAAAAAAAAGAAAAGAAAAGAACAGATGGAAAGGTCCAGAAAACAGTTTCTACTTTCATTTATGGAATCATGTGTTACTTTCTTTCTATTTCCTCTCTCTCTCTCTCCCCTTCATTTTCTGTTTCCAAAATAATTATATAAAAAATCTTCATCTATTTCTCTTTCTTTTATATGTTTAGCTACAAACTTAATCATATTGATATACATTAGGTTCCAACTGAAACAATAGTTAATATTCACTTCAGGAAAGAATAGTTAATATTGATTATGACAATGTGGGTATAAGAAAATATTGCAATACAAGTAACTGATGTTTTGTCATATTTTAAGAGACAATATAAAATTGCTATAACAATTTTGATATTATTTCTAAGAGGAAATATTTATTACTTTTTTTGTAACTTCATGGGTTGGACAATGACTTCAAAGAGGACTTTACAAGCTTAAACACCAATCATATGTTCTCTACAAGCATCCAAATATGTAATTAATCTCCTCTAATCAAGGGGTTTCTTAATAGAGTTTTGTTTCCGTTAGTTCGCATGCTTTCAAGATTTCTAACCATATATTAATACGTGACCTACTATAGAATCTATATCAATCTATGATTCGACGCAACTGTCTGTATACACGTGTATAACTCGCAATAGCATTTATTTTCTTACGAAATTTTTCATTTCAGAATTCACTAACTTGAATTTGACAGTTATGCATATTTATTTAAGATTTTTTTTTAGTACAAGCAATTGGGGGAGGGGGTTTTACACAACTATTCATTGGTTGCTCAAGGGTTTCGAACCTCTACCCACATGAGGGGAAGGTTAAAGAGCTCAATCAACTCAACTATACCCTACTAGCTATTTAAGAATCTTTAGTTTGGCTAAATACCACTTTTGATCTCTATTTGTCATATATATATATATTGACTTTAAAATAAGGTATAAATTGGTTAAAATGTCATTGATTTTTCATGAAAACCATTAAGTATCATTTGATGATATAAAACTATATTATATTGAATAATTATTGGCCAAATAAAAGATTCAGATTCTGAAAACGCATTAGCGATATGAAGTATTACTTTCTCGACCATTCTTATTTCATTGTAAATCAACTTAATCGGCAGTTAATGAAGCTCACAATACCATTTTCATATAAATATTAGTGACTTTTTGAAATGACAAAGTTATTAAAATAATAATTACTTGCATAAATTAATTAGAATTTTGAATGTTGTTAGTGTGTGCTTGATCAAACAAAGAATCCCATCATGTCAAGTTATTATATGATTTGTTCTATATAACATCTCGCACAATATTTTGGGGAGTCTTATTGTTACAAATTGGATCACACATGATTTTTCTTTGTAAGTTATGATCGAAACCCAATAACCAATCTAGACCTAGTCACTTGGACGGTATCATTTTTTTGAGAGAATAACGATAGTATTTTATTGATAAGAGGATAAGCAAAAGGGAGAAGGAACCTTGCCACTGATACAGTACCCCTCGATCCCCCTAAGATCATGCATGTAAAAACTACTGGACAATATCATTTTGATAAATAATTTTTGGGTAAATAGAAGATGTAGATCCTCCATTCATGAAATTAGGATTTTCTCGACCGCTTTTAATGAAGCTCTCATTACCGGTTTCGTATGAATATTTTGAAACAAATCGATAGTATTTATTGAAGAAATAGAACATAGTACAAAGCCACAAAAGTGCTGAAATGGGTACAACATCTCCAGTGACCAAATGAATTGATCTAGAGAGAATTACGTCTAAACCAACAAATATTCAAACCCCTGATTTAGCAGCCCGAAGCACTTGTACTCAGACTAACAATATAGATCCACCACGCAACAGTATAAACGGTAGATCCGTATCGCAGCCGAAAGCAAAATACAAACCACGAATCTCCTAATGAGTAATAGACTAAAACAGACAAAGAAAAACAAGACCATTGCTCCACATCCTCTATAACACCCAAAGAGATCCAAAGCGCCATACTAGCTAAACCCAAACCCACACAAACCGGCAAATTCCATTATTGTAACTCCAAACTCTGAACAGGAGCCAAAACCCCGTGCATATGGGCCAAAAACGGCAACTAAATCATGGCGACAATGGTGTTTCACCGTGGCTACTTCAACAACCTCCAAGATACACAAGAGTTCTAGCAAAATCACCCAAGTCAACCAAATTTTCAGTCCTCGAGAAAAGTATAGATCTGGAATAGACCTATACAGGAACTCCTGAATCTACACACACACCAAAAAAAAAAAAAAAAAATCTAAACCGAAACCAAACCAAAACACATGCAAAAACAAAAGAACCTTACAAAATCAAAGCAAAAAAGGAATTCGAGGGAAAAAAAAATTATGGGAGGGGATGGCGAGAAGGGAGAAGGAGGGGATGCCCCGGAAAGGAAAAACAAATCAACTCGCAATCACGGGGTTCAGATGGAAGAGAGAGGAGGATGATATGAGGGAGGGGAGGGGGGGGAGAGAGAGAGAGAAAGGGTGGGGCAGAGAACTCCTCCCCTTGGTGCAGCGCTGAAGGAAAGGTGTGGAGGCTTTCATATGAATATAAGTGGCTTCTGAACTGCTAAAGTTTTAGGGTAACATTTATTTTAAGAATATTAATTTGATTATTAGATGTTGTTAGTGTGCTTGATTGAACAAAGAATCTCATCTCTTGACCTTTATAATTGTAGAGGTGGGCCCTAGGTTACCGAACATGTTAGCTGCGAAGTATCTTTCTATATGGATATGAGTAATACAGATACTGGATGAGAGTGAGTAGTTTAAAAGTGGAATAGTAATTGTCACGATGTCCTCCATTTTCAAATGCACTACTAAGATGTTTAAATCAATTCACTCTTAGTTTAGTAGTGTCTCTCTTTCTAATTTTATGAATTTGTATAAGACAATTAGTATGGTTTTTTTTTTTTTTTCAGAAGACAATTAGTATGGTTGGAAAATAGGGTTTTATTACTAATGTTATGAATTTAAGTAGGCAATTAGTATACTCTATCCCTTTTTCCTCTCTCTCATGTTTTTTTTTTAGCCACAAATTGTCAAATTCTGAAATTAAAATAAGATATTATTAGGGCATAACTATATAAGACAAGTGCTCGTAATTTTGGTAATAATATCCGGGGGGGGAGAAAATATATATGCGTGATTAATTTCCAGGTGACATGTTACCAAAAAGAAGATTTTTGTGACATTCCATTTTGTACTAAATCTCTCCTATATAAGTATAACCACACCAACAGTACACAAATAACACATCATGGTGGAAGCCTTTCTAAATTTGGCATCCATGAACAAAAAATCATAATTTATTTTTTCTTCTTTTGGTAAGCACAGAAAACCATAATTCACAGAAATGAGAGGACCCATGAACTCATGTGGATAAATCATAAATATATATAAAATCCAAATTGTTTTTTCCTTTTGTAACTTAATCAATGCTTTGACTGTCAACTCCCACAACAATTCTAAATTGTCAAATGACTGTTTGCCACGTAGTGTCGTCCCTAACAAGGAAACAACCAGATGAAGCCAAGTGTTTCAAAGCAATGGGGAAGCTCGTGATCCCAGATGATGAGCTACACTTTGGAGTTTCAATGTTTTTCAGGCCACTCATCAGCTTCAGCTTTTTTGACAATTGGCTTTCTCACATGATTTGTGCTAGCTAGTAATTTGGTTTTGGTGCATAAATATTCAATAATTTTTTCTCTCTTTTTCTTTTCTACTTCTTGTGGATTGCGTGGTTCCAAGTTCATGGGACGTCCACGAAAGGACAATGTGTGACCTAAAAGATACGAAACTCTACTCAAAAGTCACATCTCTAAATAGAGATATTATTGGTATTTTATCAATACAAAATCAACTGGGAACTGTTGATGCATGTAAGATAACGGCTTGAAAAAAAACATTACTTTTATTAATAATTGTATTTAGTTGAGACATTATTTTTCAGTTTGTGCTATCGAGATCTCTAATGGAGATAGAGAAGGAAACCGAAAATTGAAAACCAAAAATTTAATATAAAATGAAGTGCTCTGTTTTTATTATTATTATTTTTTTACTACAGTTAAAAAGAGAAAGGGGGTATTCTCACAAATATACGCATACCACTATCATGCATGACAGAAGCTCTGTCACTGAGCTAAGACCCCATTGGCAAAAGCAAGTGCTATCAATGAAGCTATAATTTCAAAAACAATTTTTTTTTTTGGGTTTTCTTTTCTCAATTAGAAAGAGGCATATCAGAATTGCTTAACACCACTATCACTATGTGAGAACAAACAACAAAAGAACAATACAATAAAAATAAAAATCTATGCATTAATTTTGTCGTCCTATTGCTCAATTGCTCTCTCTCTCTCTCTCTCTCTCTCTCTCTCTCTTATCTTCTTCCACCTTCTTCCACCTAGTCGTTAGCCATGCAATGCATCGAACTGAAATCCCTGTCCCCGAGCCTATAATTTCATTATAATTAATTATAAAACGAGAAACAAAAACAATATTATATCTAACTTAGTCTGATGAACATATACATTGAACTTCAATCATCCAAAACCTTTAAAACTAAATTATATTCCTTAATTTATTTGAGATTATAATTAATTAATATTGTTTTGTGCAGTTAAAGTTGGAGTTGAAGGAGACCAATCCCCACATAACCAACATGGCTCATATCACCATGCTGCCAAGAATCTAGTTTCTGCACTCTTGTGTCTTGTTTACTAGATTTAGATTTTTGGGGTTTTGTAGCTAAAGTTTAGGGGAAAAACTTGTTCATTGTATCTGCACAGATTAAGAACAAAGTGCCATTAATTATTGATTAATTTTAGACCCAAATTATAATCTTTAATCGAATTTCTCAATCGAACGTGTTTGATTTCAATTATTTTGAATAAAGTTGTGCATTGTTGTTCCTACATTGGTGGCTTCGGGTTAGGTTCCATATACTACTTCCATGTGAATTTATTATACAATTAGTAGATGAACTCTAGCTTGGAAAAAAGAAAAATACTATTTTTGCTCACAAGAGTTCACTTTCATGTATTTGTATCAAGTAGGTCATGTGTCTAGTACTCCCAAGCAAACCTGTGGAGCTCAGTTTTATCTGGTGGGTTTCATATATTTGTTTTGTTTTGTATCATCTTCTATTACAATGTATTTAATTTTATACATAAAATCCTTACTTTAGAAGTTCTATTCTTTTAATTTCAATGTTATGAGAAAGTACGTTCCAACTATATATGTAGTGGGGAAATGTGATGAAACGAGAGAAAAAGAGACATGAATTAAATTATACATATTTGTTTTTTATTTTTTGTATGTGAAATAAAAGAGTCACTATGAATAAAAACATCGAAAAGCCTCTAAGACAAGGAGGCCCAAGAAAATCAAAATAAAAAGCGTTTACAATAAATCGAGGAAGACCATGCTCCCATTATTAATTTATGGAGCATTTTTGCTCATCACCTTAAAGGAAGAGATACAGAGTGAGTGGGAGAAAGTTGTAGGGGAGATGAGAGAGAAAGGGAAGGGAAAGAAAAGAAAAACAAGGGATAATTGAGGAAAAAAGGGGAAAGAGAATTGGGATGTGTGTTGTGGGCCCTTTTTAAAAAAAATTATGTGTATTCTAACAAAATAGTTAACTATAAGGCAAATGTCACCAATATTTTATTTTTTTAAAGAATCTCGACGGAATGAGGAGATAAAAGTTGTGATAAACATACACTTTTGATTGAGGTTGTGAGAAAAATGCTCCCATAAATTTATATGAGATCCGTACTCAATCAACGGTCAAAAATACAATTGGATGATAGCATCCGCCAATGAATGCTCACTTGAGCAACTTAATTGACTAGGCTTTAGACTTTTTTGAAATTATTTATTTTTGAGAAAGAGGCTTTAGATTTTTGTTTTGTTTTGTTGGGGCTTTAGACTTTTAGTAGTGTTGAAATCGACGACACGTATTGATGAGCAGCAGCACCTTCCTCTTCTGGACAAACACTAAAAAAGGAAAAAGGAGGAGAGATTATTATCTTCCTAATCGCATTCATTTATCACCGCACACGTGGAGCGTGGACCAATATTCCTCATATAAGCCGTAATCATAAAGTAAACCCTCTTCGTTTTGTGCCACGTGGTTTGGACAACGACACTCTATTTTGGCAGTTTCTGCATCAGCTTCATCCCTTTACGTTTCCGATTTCTTTTTCTTGCATCCTTTCCCTGCAATTTTTATATTAAAAATATATATATATAATCAATGCAAGATGTTGTATTGATGGATTTCTGGATTTTAATTTGTAATTTTATTCGTTTTGTTCATTTACATTTTTAGTTGGGGCAGGAAAAAAGAATGAAAATTTTCAGTTTTTTATTCGACTTAATTGGATTTGGAATTGGGATTCCGATCGGTCTTCTACTGGGATTTTTCATATTCATATACTCAGAGCCAGATGATGTGAAGGTGATTTCAAAAACAGATTAATTCAATGCCTTTTTGTTTTTATATTTTTATGCTTTTTTTTTTGTTTTGAATGTTTTAATTTCCCCTACACAATTTGCACACATGATTTAAATTTGAAGTTTATGGTCAATGCTGATTATGGAAGTGATTAAATATTTTTTTCTGAATCTAATCATGCAGGATCCAATAATTAAACCACTTAATGAGATTGATACAGGCTCTCTAATTGATCTCTTGCATGAGATTCCTCCATGGGTGAAACATCCTGATTACGAAAGAGTGGGAGTTTAACTTGAGTTTTTTTTACTATTTACATTTCACTGTCAAATTTAATTTCCAGTCCAAATTATTTTGATGTGTCATTTTCTGTGTGCAGATTGACTGGTTCAACAAGGCTTTATATGATATGTGGCCTTACCTTGATAAGGTGATTTGAAGCTCACCATTGTGACCATGACCATGACCATTGTTAGTATTCTTCATCTGTCATCACTTGTCGTGTTCTTTGATTTTATAGGCAATCTGCGGTATCATACGAAGCACGGCGAAGCCTATATTTGCAGAGTACATTGGGCAGTATCAGATAAAATCAATCGAATTCGAGACCCTGACTCTTGGAAGCCTTCCTCCTACAGTTTATGGCAAGTTATATTGTGTAGGCAATGTTTGATAGGCTGCAGCACTTGTTGTGCTGCATAAAATTTTTAAATACAAGGAACATTAATTTAAGTTTGTGTTAATTTCTTTCTGTGCTTATTTGTCTGTTAAGAGATCTTACTAATTACCATAGCTTTTGCAGGTATGAGAGTTCATGAAAGCAATGAAAATGAGCTGGTGTTTGAGCCTGCAATTAGATGGGCTGGAAATCCCCACATAACTGTGGTGTTGAAACTATTGTCTTTTCGAATTACAGTGCAGGTTAGAATTCATTGCAGAACCATATGTGCCCGCGCACGCACGCACACATACATATATTTGATAATGAGACAAAATCCTAACAATTCACACCCTCGTCGAATAAACTCTGCTTATGTGCAATCACTAGGAAACATTTTCACCATAGTTTGAAAAGGTGTTTGGGAAATACTTAGACCATTTGACTTCAATAGCATCCTGTCACAGCTTCTCTTCATCTTAACCTTAATGATCCCCTCTCTCTCTCTCTCTCTCTCTCTCTCTCTCCTTAGACTCTCACTTAAGTCAACTGGCTATAATTGTTAATTCTGATGACTTTATGGGTTGATTGACAATGAAATTGTTCAATTTGGTTCTCAGCTGGTAGATGTCCAAATATTTGCTGCACCAAGGATCATTTTAAGGCCTCTTGTGCCATCATTCCCATGCTTTGCAAACATAACAGCGACTTTGATCGATAAGGTAAACTGACACAAGATTTTGAGAAACTTGTTTCTTTAAAACTTCATGTAAGTGCCATGCTCTTATCTTATGGTGGCAGATATGTTAACTTATAATACATGCAGCCACATGTGGATTTTGGACTCAAAATACAGGGAGGGGATGTCATGGCAATCCCTGGTTTGTATCAGTTTGTTCAGGTCTCTCTCTCTCTCTCTCTCTCTCTCTCTCTCTCTCTCTCTCTCTCTCATATCAATTTGAATTATTTAACTTATCTTCAGCTTAACAATGTGGACTTTTTGAGTGAATGAGAAACAGCCAACATGATCATAATCATAGAATATATAAAAATTAAAGTACACGTTTCAAAGTACTATGAGTTCTAAAGCAACTATAAGAATTGAAACAAGCATGAACCCTTTTTTTTTATACCTTTTTATTCTGAGTTGACTTTCTGTGTGGTCGTTTTCAATTTCTCATCCCTAACACTCGATGATGATGTTAGGTGGTCATAACCTTTCAATGCTTGAAGAGGTTTAACAAGCAAATTAATAATGATTAATATTTTGAACCAATCATAATAAGGACTGATATTCATTGTGGGCTGGAGTGAGGAGGACTTACTGGGATTTTTTAGCAGACTCTGTTTGGGTAGCTGAGCCCAATAGCTCTGCCACTTACTGAATTTATGAAAATGTTTGAAACCTGCATAAGTTTCAGCAAACTTCATTCTGCATTTATATATGATTATTATGTTTTTTATTTATACAATATTTTATTTTAACCTAATCTAAACTAAGAGAGGGGAGGGGGGATTTGAACTCGGGTGCATAATAGGGAGCACATCCGCTCTAGCAAACTTGACTAAGCCATGCCTGCGCATTATATGATTATTTTTGTGGTTGCAGGAATTTATAAGAAGACAGGTTGCTAGCCTTTATTTATGGCCCCAAACTCTGGAAATACCCATTCTTGATGGCTCCCTGTAAGTTAAAATGACACTGGAACGTTTATGCCATGGAGTTTTACATTGCAATTCAATGATTTATGTCTGTGTTATTTTGTGGCTCAGATCAGGGGCTATAAAGAAGCCTGTAGGCATTCTACATGTGAAGGTTGTAAGAGCACTTAAACTCTTGAAGATGGACATTATAGGCTCATCTGATCCTTATGTTAAGATCAAGCTAAGTGGGGAGAGGCTTCCATCAAAGAAAACTACCATTAAGATGAGGAACCTCAACCCTGAATGGAATGAGAATTTCAAGCTTACAGTCAAGGATCCCCAGTCCCAAGTTCTTCAGTTCCATCTTTACGACTGGGAACAGGTTTGTCAAAATTAAATGATACATGTTTTAGGTACCACTAATAATGAGATATCCAATCGATGTCCAATCGAGATTACATAAACTCATTTCACCTTATCGATAATCGTAATTAACAGTGTTACAACATAACATAACGTGTCAGTAATTTGATAAGACGAGGCGTGATTGTAAGTTATGGATGTTGATTTCATACAGATTGGGACACATGACTTTTTGGGGATGCAAATTGTTCCACTGAAGGTGCTTGCCCCACTTGAGAAAAAAGAATTAACCCTTGATTTGGTGAAGAACACAAACCCTTATGATCCTCAAAACAAGAAAGGGAGAGGCCAACTGGTGGTGGAATTGACATACAATCCTTTTATAGACGATAATGCAAAATACAGTGGACCTCTGGATGCAAATTTGGCAGGAGAAAACATTGGAAGGAGCCGAAAGGCATCCATAGACTTTTCCTTCCTTTCATCGCTAGAAGCAGCTGGTTTGCTTTCGGTTACAGTCCAAGGAGCTGAAGGTGTTGGAGGCAAGAACCACACCAACCCTAACCCTTATTGTTTGGTCAGCTTTGGATCAGAAACGAAGATAACCAAGGTGTGATTTATGCAATCCAATCATAGTTAAAGTGCAATGTTTTCTTACTAGAGTGTGAATTTGAGTCGTATATTCAAATGAATAGTTAGACAACATAACATGTGTTCGACTATTATTTTAATGCATGTAATTTTGTGTAGATGCTGAGGAAAACCCAGCGTCCAAGTTGGAATGAAGAATTTCAGTTTGTGCTGGAAGAGGCTTCTTTAAAGGATAAGATCCATATTGAAGTAAAGAGTAAGAGAAGATTTGGCTTCCGTCGATATGTAAGCTCCTCATCATTTTAGGTTGTTCGTTTGTATTTTTGTTTTTGGTTGATTTAAAACTCTCTAAACCCTACTATTTATTTAGGAATCGTTGGGGTACATCGAGATCAATTTTAGTGACGTGGTACACAACGGACGCATTAGAGGGAAGTACAATTTGATAAACTCGAAAAATGGAGTTTTACATATTGAGATCCAGTGGAACTCCACATGACACACGTCAAAGCTTTTGTAGTAGTAGAATCTTTTGGTAGAGTTTTGCTAGCAACAATGGTCGTTCAATGATTATAATTGTAAGATTGATTCATATCAATCAATGACTGTCAGTCACTCGCACAAACATAAGTTGTTGATGACAGCAGAATGTATTTTTCTATTATGGTGATTAGACATTGTTTTCAATCCACATTATGTGTTAGAAATAGAAATTCATTCATTATTTTGTATAATTAGATTTTGTAATTGAGCTTCAATGGTGATATTAATGAGATCATTCCTTTTGTTTTGTTATTTCCAATTTGATTTTCTATTAACATGCCTATGTTATGGGCCAAGCTAGCAAAAACCATTACATCCAAGCCCATCCATGCAAAATGGATTGAGCCCATCTTGGATTTCAAATAAGAACCAGATCCAAATCCAAAAATGCCAATTGGCAATGCACAGAAAATATCTTAGGCTGCTTTTGTCTTCAACTGTGTCCTCCCAATCTAATATCTCGCATCTGCATCTATAGCTGGCAACTGCAATTGCAAATGGACGGTTGTGATCTGATAACAAGTGGGCAACTGGGCCATATGCATACCATAAGAGCTTCGTGATCCTCACTGCAGCAGATCATTATCCGTAGTTTGAACCAAAACCAGGGGCATTTCTGTCACTCAAAATATCCACAACTTCTTCATAAACCCTGAGTCTCCAAAATCCTCAAGCCTCTTCTCTTCTCTGTAACCTTATCTGTTAAAGAGGCAAAGAAAATCAAAGCAAAAGCCACCATGACTGCCTCCACGGCTTCGCTAGCTCTTCCTTCTCTCTCCCCCAAAACCCTAGCCCTTTACACTCCCAAACCCACTTCAGTCCCGTTCTACTCAGTCTCTTCCTCATCTCTAACGCTCGGTTGTAAGCCCATTTCAATTTCGGCTTCATTTCTCAACTCGGGAAGGTTTCAGAGCGCGTCGTCTCGGTTCGTGCGAAACGTCGCCGTTTCGTCCGAGTTCGAGCAGGATGAGGAGGTTCTCAGCGACGATGGAGAGGCCAGTTTCGCGCCTGACCTCAAGCTCTTCGTCGGAAACCTTCCCTTCAGCGTTGACAGTGCTCAGCTCGCTGGGCTCTTCGAGAGTGCTGGAAATGTCGAGATGGTTGAGGTAATATTTTGTTTTTCGTCTAAAGTTTGTGTCTTTTATGTAAGATTTGCCTGAAAAATGAAATGGGTTGTCTCGGGTTTAAAGTTGTGTGGGAATTTTGTTGTACTAAAGTGTAAGTTCTTGGCAGGTGATATATGACAAGACAACTGGAAGAAGCAGAGGATTTGGGTTTGTGACTATGTCTAGTGTCCAGGAAGCTGAAGGAGCTGCTCGACAGCTAAATGGTTATGTAAGTATCATATTATGTTGAACCATTTGTTGATATATAAGCAAAAATGTGAGAATTTTTCTGAATTCTTATTTCATCCGTAGTCTTATAAACACTCATTTGTTGAATTGGTCAATATATGTTTTGCTAAAAGAATGAGTGTTGGAGCTTAGTCTCTGGCCTTTCTTAAGGTGCATTTTTGTTGCCGTGTTGATTGTTTGTTAACCTATGATTGTTCTGAGTCTTGAAGTCATTTGGTTACATTTCACCATGAGAAGTTGAGAACCCTGTTTATTGTATATAACTATAAGAGCTAGACTTTCATTAATTGATTGAGTTAATGAGAGAACTTTTTTATACATCCAAAAATACCTATTGGTTTGAGAAAGGTAGATTGATGTAACTTGTCAAGATTTGTTGCATTCAGGAAAGATTGGCTTTGTCTTTCCTTTCTTAATGTGATTTTTCAGGGTAGTGATTGCTTACTTTCCCTATGGATTGTTCTGAGTCTTGGCATAATGTGCTTGCGTATTATCCACGAGAAACCTGTTTATTGTATCTAAGCAAGACTTTGTGACATTTGGCAGGAACTTGACGGAAGGGCATTGAGGGTAAACTATGGACCTCCTCCTCCTAGGTCTGAAGACTCTTTTAGAGGTGCCAGAGGTGGTGGAGGTTCTGACTCCTCCAACCGCCTTTATGTGGGTAACCTCGCATGGGGTGTTGACAATCTAGCACTTGAGAACTTGTTTAGTGAGCAAGGAAAGGTTTTGGAAGCCAAGGTAGTTTATGACAGGGACAGTGGCCGATCAAGGGGTTTTGGTTTTGTAACTTATGGAACTGCTGATGAAATGAACAGTGCCATTGAATCGTTGGATGGAGTTGTAAGTATATCATTACCTTTTCTTAACAATTTTCTTTTTTCTTTCCATATTTTGTTCCAGTTACATCTACTATTTTGTGTTTCTAAATTTTGGCTTTTGCAGGACTTGAATGGAAGATCTATCCGAGTAACCGCAGCAGAACCTAGGCCAAGGCGTCAGTTTTGAATGTAAAACTTTGCGAGTCATTGGCCAACAGAAGCGTTGATGTATAGCTTTTGACCTATTGTCATATTTGATTATTGCATCAGTTCTATAAAATTTTATTGGACATGCATCATAATTGGATACATCCTGCGATTAATTTCTGGATTAGAAAGTTCATGTTCTGATGCATTGATAATCTATTACTTGTACGAAGCATGAGCATGAGCATTTATTTGGTTCCCTTTTTTCGGGTGTGTATTATTATCCTAATATGTGCCGATCTTCATGGCAGATTGGTAGGATATGGCCTTTTCCTGTTGCTGTTTGTGAAGAACTCCAAGATCATGCTGCCTTGCGCCACAGTTGGATTCGCGAGTGGTGGTAGTGATGGTTTTTGACATTTGCCTATAGATGGCCAAGAGCAGAGAAGAATGTTTTGTTTTCAAATTTATATTCCGAGTGGCTGGGCCAGTTAAGGAACTGATTTGTGCGCGACTTATTTTAACAGTTTATAGATTCGGTACATCGTTTGTGTTCTTGTTAATTGCATAGACTGGCTTCCCCTTATGTCATTGAAGGATATCTTGATTGTGTAATGAACTGCAGGAGAAATGTACAGCCAAGTCACCCATAAGCTGATTGAATATCTCGCATTCAAAGCCAGAGTTCAAATTCTCCCCTTCCTCTATTCTCCCTTGTAAAACCAGATAAAAAGAAAAAGGGTATTGAAAACGCAATTAGGTTTAATAGCCATTAACATGCAAAGTAGAGAGCAGTGCAGTGCATTTAAAAGTTTGAATTTTTGTTTTTTGGGTTTACAAGTGATGTTGGGGTAGAGGGGATTTGAACATATAACGGTAATTTCTCTCAACCATTTAAGCTTTGGAACTGTTGACTGCAGTTTTATGATTTAAAGCAAAACTCATTTATATCTAACACTTAGACCTTAGAGAAGGGCAAAGCATGTGCCTTGAACTATGCCAAGGTTGAGGTGCTCTGCAAACCATCAAATTGGAAGCAAGGCAAAGCCAAGGGAAGCAAAGCTGGGACTTGAGTGGCTCATAATGTGGCAGCCCAAGTACACACATATATTCAAATCTGCAAACATACCAGCAGCAAGTTGAGGAAATTAAACCCAAGGGTTAGCTGATTGGGGCCCGGAGTTTAAAACTACAAAAAATAGTGGAGCATTATGGGCATGAGCAGCAGGATAAGATGCCCAGGCTGCAGGCAAAACACCAAATTATGGCCAGGCTCTTCATTGCAAGACAAGTATCAACTAGCGGCCCATTGGGCATAGCCTATGTTAATTGGAAACAGGCCTAGGCCAAGATAAAGATTAAGAAATTCAATCAAGGAAAGAATGCAAACCCCATGCCACTCTCATTTACTGTTTATTTCAACAACTTAATTTTTTGATCAATTGATTTCGGATCGAGCCTATTTTTCTAAACTCCGAGAAAAGGCAAGCAAATTGGGTCTGATATTTTTTTAATGAATTTGGGGTCATAGATTGGGGCAGTCGAATCCAGTGTCGACATCCATTCATTTTGGGTGCTTCTCATTCTCTTTAATGGCTCTAATGAAGTTGAGGGCAATCATGGTTTGATGTCACATTTTGATATGAGTGGGTTCACATGTGTTCTTGCCCTATTGTTTGATTGGTTTATAGCTTCTATATTATATGTTATAAATACATAATACACGTTCATTAAGTTTCAGGCTTTTTACAGTGTCTGTTTGAATTGCAATCAAAGACAAAAATTTGTGAGCACAATGATTCTATAAACTTTGTAGTTCGTAATCTTTGACTTGAAGCCTAAGAGAAGGGATATAATATTCACTGCACACATTTGAATTTTTTATGCGCGCATTTTAACTCAACTTAGCTATAGGAAATACTTACTTTGTCTCTATTAGCTTTTTTTTAAAGGCTTTTAGAATATTTTTATTCACCACTTTTTACTATAGCGTAGTGTTACCACTTCACCTAAAAATTGTCATGTTTACATACATAAATGTAAATTTTTTCAAAAGAATGGTGATGTTACACCATAGGCGAAGATAGCGAACAAAATTCTTTTGTTGATCTCTTTGGTGACGACTAACCAGAAGTTTCCTCTTTAGTAGGTGGATACAAAGCCTTAAGATAACCTTACCTATTTACATCTAACACAAAGTCGCAAGGCTTTTAGAAAATTGATGTTCTCTTTAATAGCAGCCACTAGCTTCCTTCGAATTAATGGGAAATGACTATTATTATTGGAGCAATGGGAATCCAATGACTATCAACTCGAGAAACAAGAAGAAGAGAAAAAGGAAAAGCTTTTTGTTCTAAAGTGCTCAAAATAAAACAAAAATACAAA
The DNA here is from genome assembly GCF_965620075.1 of Prunus avium. Classification (NCBI taxonomy): domain Eukaryota; kingdom Viridiplantae; phylum Streptophyta; class Magnoliopsida; order Rosales; family Rosaceae; genus Prunus; species Prunus avium. Next base: position 8,450,696 of record NC_142289.1, on the reverse strand, counting down.
CGATAGTCTAAATTATAAGGAGAGGGGAGTTTCACACACACACACTACCAATATGTCATGGGAGTTCGAATATGAGAACACTAATCTACGAGTCAATGCCCTTTTCAATTGAACTAGAATTTGTTGGCGTTCTAAAGTTCTCTTAAGATTTGTTAAAGAAAGCACATGAACCAAAATTATCAAGCCTTCTTATGGGCAAGACTTTGAAGATAAACCAAGTATCATATGATTTAATGTCTCATAATTCATTTGAAGCAATCAACAAATCACAAGACTTTGGGAAATCAAAAGTGGTAATGAACTAGAAAAGATAATGTCACATAGCAAGGTGAAGTGGTGGTGAGTGGACTGAAACTTCCCCTCCAATTGTGAGCAAGTTTTACTTCTTCTTCTTCAAAGTCCATTATTATTAATTGTTGCCTGTTGCGTCTCTTTAAATTGCTCTTATGCATGCTTGAATTGAGCTTCATCTTCATGTTACTCTCCACTCAAAAATCATTTTAATATTGCATGACTAAGTGAGAAATGGGGGAAGCTTACAAGAAAATAATTGCATGCGAAGAAAATTGTGCTGAATCCATGGAAATTAGCTAGATGAGACAAAGCAGAATGATGGGTGGGAGATTAAAAAATCTAATTAATTAATTAGATAAGTTTATTATGTAAAAATCAAATTAATTAATTTAACAAATCTCTGTCAATTTCTTTATTCTGTACTTTCCCACTGAAGAAATTTATTTATTTATTCATAACAGAACAGAAGCATAGTTTGGTTTTCGCACGCTATACTGGTCTGTGGACCCCAGTGTTTATCTAGAGAAAGATGAAGAAAAAAAAAAAATATCTATTTAAAGTATCCCATTTTGACTTGTGTGGCTGAAAAAGCAATCCATCCGTAGACGCCAGTTAAATTGTTAACTTGACAAAAAGAAAGGGAAAAAAAACACTTATAACTTCGGTGATAAAATACTTATCCTTTCACTCAGTTCGATTCTTATATTTTTCTTCCATGAATCAAGAAACGAAAAAAGGGAAAAAAAGAAACAAACCGAAGTGTAGCATAATTACCCCAACTTGAACATGACCAGCATAAGTGTAGGTAAGCTTTGATCATTCTTAAGCATGTGGTTGTTTTTGCTTAGTTTGCTAGTTGCTAGTCCCATCATTTTGGTAAATATGAGGATTGTTGTTGAGCCAATGAACTCACCATTACCAGCATAATTTGTTGGGCACAGTAACTTCTGTTGCCAAAGTAAAAGGTGCATGTGAGAAGCCATCACTGTTAAGTAAGGCAATTGAGTATGGAATTCGAATCCCAAAACCCAAAAGCGCCTGCCCAATTATATATCTATGACCATTGACCCAAAAAAATGCAAGAGTTGAAGACCAAAAGGGCTTTGTTAAAATATATATATAACTTGAACTGTTTCATTGAAAATGTTCTATCTTCTTATTAACTGGTTTCAAACTCTTCCCTCTCTTTCTAGATTTTTCTTTGCATACATATTTGAGCAAATTTCTGACTGCAGGGACCACTGTGGCCCTGGCCGTAATTTTGAGAAAACAGGATGATGCTGATAAAGATGATTGAACTCTGCATCACAGGGACAAGACTTCCCTACTTCATTCTTTTGGTTTTCAAAATAATTGCTCACACTATAAATTAACTCAAAACCCACTTGGTCTATATGCTTGCTTTATATGCATTTGTATTACCGGGCAACGTTACATTACACATGCGATTTTTTTAGCAGAATTATTGTGCAATTCAGTACTGTCACGTGGCAAGAACAACCTCGCATAAGCGTTTCTTATGTCCTAATACGAGGGACTTTTATTTGGATTAAATATGAGGAAGTTGAATTCCGAACATTATCCTAATCCTAATTTATTATATCACTCTTAATCACGAATTGAGCTAACATATGGATCATATTAGAGCAGTACTAAGTGTAATTAACAAACTATGATGGAAAGTGGGTAGGGATATGACTATGTCCTAGAAATAGGGGGCATTGTGCTTTAAGGAAACCAAATGATTTTCTCTTCATGTTCCAATGCTCCTTCAACTATGTGACTTTGTCTTCTCCCCCGAAATAATCGGGCTTCTCTACTGTGGGAAAATGTCAAATACTGCACAATTATATACCTGCCAATTATGCATTCAAAGAACTTATGGTGGAGCCTGGATCACATTCTGATTACTGAGATAAAGGTTTTTGGTTTTTTCATCTACTGTGAAAACAGTAGAGAGTCAAATCGCATATCCTGAAATTATTTCCAGTTCAAACATATCATACCACTTGTAATCTTTTTGTCTACACCACATGTACATGGATTTGAGAAATCTAAACTTTTGCATCCACCCACCACTACTAAAGTTTGAGTCAGAAATGATATATAAACTCTTGCTAGACTTATCGACAATACTTTTTGCAGAGTATAAAATGTCGGCTTTGAAAAATTAATCGTGCTATTAAACGTGATTTAAATTCATAGTCAGACAATATAGGATACGATACTACTCTTATTGTTCCATCCACAGTTTAGTTGTTGCATTCGCCTCTACTTACCATTCTAATCTCTGTTTTTTTTTTCTAGACATTGGCATGTGTTTTGTTAGTTGTTAACTGATCCAAAAACTTTTAACGAGTTAATTTAATTAATTAAAGAAAGTATGATCGATCATCTGGTTGGACTTACATTAACTAAATTAACTGTCAGACAAGTCCAATAATTCCTATATATCAGCAAGGTGTGGGGTCAATAGAATCTCTTGAAATTGTTTGCAGTCAGTCATCTCTATCAAGGTCCATAAAAAGTTTTAGAACGAAAAAAAATGCTTTAATTCAAAAGATTTAGAAAAAGCCATCTGAATTTTCTCTTCTTTATTTGTGTCGGCATGTGTACATATTATTAGTAAACAAATGGAGTCAAAAAGCAGCTTACAAATACGTTATATATTGTTATGATTCGAGTCTTCCACAGACAGAGAGAGAGAGTTCTAGACTGTTCAAATCAGATTAAACCAGAATCTATCAGCCCCCACAGAAAACACACTTTAGGGTTTCGAAAACCAGTCTTTTGGTTACATGCATGCATAAAGAAGACCTTTATTTGTCTTCGTCAATCATACTTTTCTCTCACTAAACACAAAGAGCTCTGTCAACCTCTCACACTCATACAAGCAAACAAAGCTTCTTTCCTAACTTTCTTTTTTATATATATATAAATTTTTTATTTCTTTTTTAAGTGAATAGAGATGTTGAATTGAATGATATCTAAAAGGAAAACCAACCAAAAGAAGATTGCTAAAGATGGAGGGTTTAAAACGCGTTTGCCTTGTCACTTTCTTAGGCCATCTTTTAGTCAAAACACCATGCAATTAGGCTTTTATTGTATGCCCAAAATTAAGATATTGCAGCACCGACCTCAAATCTCAAGCAGGTCACCAACTAACATGCCAACATTGATGCGAAATCTTAAAAAACCTCAAACCTACCCAAATAGGCATGCTTTGAACATAAAAAAATTCTTAGCTTGTAATTTGCCACTAGCACATCTTAGACCCTACTTAACCATAAAAGTCTAAACTATATCAAGTAACATGTCAACAATACATCTTTATCCTTCATGTGAACAGGTTGACAAATGCAAGCAATCAAAAGATGTAAAATCGCACGTTAACAAGTACGTGACTGGTGAATATAACCGGAAGTTTTACGAGAACAACACAATTGTTGTCCCCAAAAACTTAAGCTGCGAGAAAATAAATCAAATCAATAATACACAAAATACATTGCTGACTTTGATCCCACATGATGTAACATTAGAGTTGGGATAGGGTCTCAAATGTCCACACCACAGACACGTCTCCAAGAGAATATATTGCAACTTGTACGTTGTAAATACCATATTGAAAGGTAACCACAAATTGCAACTTGTAGCTTGCAAATGGCATTATATGATAGTGTACGAAACCTCAAAAGCCTACACTAGCTGGTCATTAAAAAAATCCTAAACACTAACTCTCCCGGTTGCAGGTTACAAATTACAATGCACCTAGCTAGCTAGGTACACCACATGTTGCCATAGAGATATGCTTATATAATGCATCGATGGAGTTGGAAAAGGCCACGCCAATGTGACCGCCACGTACGTAATGAGACTATATATATTTTACGGAGGGACAACATTCAGGGCCCATTACATTATTTTTTTTCAACGATCTGAATTATCTATTTTTTAAGTCTACATCATAAATTATTTTTGCAAAAAATTAGACAAATTGGAAACCGTTGCGATATCTAATTGTGTTATATAAAATCAATGAACACGGTGCTTCAAGAAAGTACTAAAATTTAAATAAGTTCGTAGAAAGGATCCTTGAATCAATATATATGAAATAGACAGTTTAGATGAGTGAAATACAATGTTGAACGAGCCCTACAAGGGTGTCCTTCAAATAAACTTATTTAAAATATCCCTCAACTGAAATAAATAAATATATATAGACCTTAAGGTCAACGTGGCTTTGCCTTTCCTCACACGGAGCAGTGAGACAAGTGCCATAATATATGGTTCTCTGAGGTATGAGATTATTGCGAAGGCTCGTCTTCTTTTGATCTCAGTCGAGACTTTGAAATTGAAAGCATTTGTTTTCTTGTAGAAGATGCCAAGCACTCTTGGACAAACAACTTGGAAGATCCTTATCTTGCTCCATACATCTTGCACGATGTATTGGGAATTAGTGACAATACCATTCTTCTGTTGTATTATTGTCGACGACTATGATGTTCTTTAGTTGATCATATGGACAAAGTGTTTATACCATAAATTATTACTATCCGAGTCTGATTTTAGTCTTTACATTCGTTTTTTCATGTGTCCAGCACCGAAAAAAAGAAAAAAACAAACACTAATTAGGGTAAATTAGTATGTCACTAGCAATGCACATCATCTTAATAAGATATGCTTGTATTGTAACAAATAATTTGATCAAAAGGAATAGAAAATAGAAGGGGGGAAAATGGAAATGGGAGGTTTCCAAGCTAGGAGATGGGAGAATTAATATAATGTGGTGGAAAAACATGAATAATGAACAAGGGCTAGCTAGGATGCCTAGCAATGTTGTTGTAACATAGGACAAGACGTGACCACCGATCTTTTTATCCATACATTCGATCAAATCTCATCCTGAGTAAAAAAGGTTAGATATATACAAACAATCAGTCATGGATGGAGAGAAAATTTCTAGGGTGTCAGACATATGTGTCCAATTCTGCATTAATCCTCAAAATTAGGTTTGTCCACTTCTTCTTTTGTTACAGAGTGAAAGATAAGTTGTGTTGATTCGTTTTTTGTGAGCTTTTGCGTTTTGGTAACCATTTTCCATATACAATTCAAGTTGCTGAAGGATTTTTAAGGATCTTTCCTATTGAATTAAACTCACACATATTACATGGATGCAAGAACTCGAATTCAAGACTTTACCTAAGGAAGTAAATATTCTAAACCACTACACTAGTGAACACTTTATTACTGACGAATTTAATATAGAGAATATCCTTTTCACATATATTAATATATCGAGAACATTGAGAAAAATAAAATCTAGAAAACTATTGTCAAAGTCTAACAGTCAACATTTATGAATGTGAGCAATGAGCGTGACTCTTTATGTTTGATGGGAATTTTTTCAAAAACACAAAAAATAAAAAATTACAAAAAAGTCTCTCTTTTTTGGAAGTGGGTTCACATACATAGATTCCTTTATATGGGAATCTTTATTTTAAAAGAAAGTAAATTGTGTAATGAATATGTAAGCAAAATTGGAGTGAAAATGACCCAGAACTAACAGTAAGCAGTCTAAGCATGATCATGATTTTCTTAATCATTTTCTATGATCCAAATTTTCCCTCCAAGCAATATGTAAAGAGGCTAGAATGAGGGGGTCCTTAATAGCCGTTTGATCTAGTGCAGAGTTATTATTAGACTGTTGAATTGAATCTCAACATTATAAACCCCCAACATAATATTACCGCCTCCAAATTTTGCAAGAGCAAAAGCCCAAAAGTGAAAAAAGAAGAAAAGGGTAAAGCGAAAAAGAATAAAATGGATTGAGTGCAGTCTAAGTAAGCCCATTTTACAAAGACTATAACTACCAGTCACATGAACCCTTTTTGGTATCTCAAACTTTTTAGCTTTTGCTGTCTTATAAAGTCTATCATGACAATTAGCAAAACTCTTACCAATAATCACTTTGATTAATCTCCATTGGTGGTTAAGTAAAGACTTAAAAGTTGTGCTAATTGGTCTTGAAACAACAAGTCAAAAAGAACCGAATTTTACTATCAAACCCGCCAGCATCTTTTATGTTGAGATGCCCCCATGAGAAATTGTAAGCTTTATTTTTGGACAGACAAAGTGAAAGGGGGTCTCTTGTTGTGCTTCAACTTTGAGAGACCATACAAGAAAAAAACACAGAGATAAAGGGTTTCTTCCAAAACTTATGAAAAGAAGCAAAACATTTGGTGGATTGGGTATGAGTCATGTAATAGGGACAAATGTCACTTCTTGTTTGGGGCCGTGAGCCTAAGTAGAGTGAACACCAATGAAGCTGCAGGGCAACTCCTGCTACTTTTTGTGTGATTCTTCAACACATAATCACTGAGCAAAGCTAAAGTTTGCTACAGTCATCCAATGCCGTGGCGCCACGTGTCGAGCAAGGGAAATTTTGCAATTATAGCACAGGACAATGTGGTGGGCAGGCTTTTACCACCAAACATGAGTGCTTCTGATTATGCATTGCAGTATAAGGTGAATTTTGATGCAGAGCATGATGGCAGCTCCCCAAGTCCATATGCAATTCTAGTTTGTCAGTAGTCAAATAACAAATTGAAAATGTGTAAGTTAGAGTATGTTTTGACACTGCTTCTAGAAATGTTAAAAGCAATTCTGATAGTATTTGAACCAAAAACTCAAAAGTGTTTCTCGAGCATAAAAGTGTAATATAGGGAACAAGCGTTTATGAGTAGAAGTCTAAATCAGCCTTGCGTCATATATAATAAGATCACGTATGTATGGGGTCTAAATTAAAGAAAAGATCTCAATTTTTTGAGATATTGTATAATATTCTTGAATTAGGGAAGGTTACATGAAATGTACATAATAAATAGGGGCAGAGTGAAGCAACCAACAACTGCTATAACATGTCTGAAATCTACATCTAGCAAGATATGGGAGTTTACAGAAAAAAAATAAGATTCAAGTCAGTATTGGGAAATGAAGGTAATAAAGGGATAGGTCAAGTTTTGGTAAGAGTCTATAAGGCAGTCAAAGAAATTCAAGGCATATAGGTTTTATTTCTTTGTTTTTGTTCCCCTCTCACAAGAAACACTTGCATGAAACGGGAATAGCAAAATAATGATATCCCAATTGCAACCAAGTTTTTCTCTCTTCCCACCTTTTACAGAGCTGCCATTGCCAATTTTCCACAACCATAAATTTATGTATTATGTATGGAATATTAACCTAATTATGATATCACCTTGGAGGCAAATTAACCTACTTAAGAATATTCCTTCTACTAATAGCAATGGGATCTAATCCAAGTAACAGTTGGAGAACACTGGTTAGTCTTAAAAAAGGGTATCATTAGCACTAATGACTTAGTGCGTGTATGTTTTGTATGTGGGTGTGTGATATTTTAAACTTAATCAAATCATTCTGTTCTGTTTCTGTCAATTTTTTTGGCTAAGAAACACATAAAAACATGACTTAAACGCGCATGCAAGCATGCACAAGGGTCATAAATTGTATATTAGTATAAGCTCAATCCCCTACTAAGAATAGTAATTATGAGTTTATAATCTCCAAACATAGGGAGTTATAGGGAGGTGGGCAAAGAATTAAGTAGACAGACAACAGAGACAGAGAGCGTTAAAGAGAAACAGCCAGAAAGGCCAATTTTGGGGATTGGGGCATTTTAAAATGAATGAGATACTAAACATTAGTTTAAGGGCATGGGTTCAGTTCCTGCAATCCTGGCAATGAACACAGCACTTAAAATATAAGGTTAAATTAATACTAAGTCTATTTAGCAGCCCACAAAGTAAAATGAATATGTTGTTTCGTATATGATGCTTGTGTTGTCCGATTGTGAATCTTAACTGCACATTTTAATATAAAAAAACTAAAATGATTAATGATCTAAATTCACAATTTGACAAACTACATATTTTAGCTGAAATCAACATGATAAATAGTAGTCTTGATCTCTTGGACTACTGTAGTCCAAGAGATTTGTGGTCACTCACCGTTGGATATAAATTCAACAGTTCACTTACTCTTGCACTCCTTTTAAGAAACTTTTTTGAACCATTAGATTAATATCCAATGGTGGGTGACCATAATCTCTTGAACTCCTGTGGTCCAAGAGATCGGGACTGTAAATAATAGAGATTCATAGTTTGACAATATAACACATCATATGTTTCCTGATTGATCTAGATCGAAACATAAACATATGGGTTTTTGAAGAAGGAGGAGATGTTATTGGTGGAGAAGAGGGCAGTGAATTTAGTGATGTGTAGATGAGAGTTGGGGACAGCGTGCTTGGAGAAGTGAGGTAATGGTGGATATGGGGAAGGGAGGAGGGCGTGAAATAAAATTGAAATGTTTCCTATGCATACAACAGGAGTGTCGAGGGAAGGAGGGTTGATGGGGGCACAAGGTGATAGGGCATAACCCACTAATGTTTTTATTCAATCATCTATGCACAATGCTCCATATCACCCACCATCTCTCACTCAGTCTCTGTGTGTTTGTGTCCTCTGAAATTACCCATACTTGCTCTGTTTCCTCACATTAATATGTAAATGTTAGAATGTCATAAAAATACAATTAACTAGTCAGTGAAGCCCATCTTGATAAATGTATCTACACCTGTGGGATTGTCCATTTTTGGCATTTTCCTTCCAAGGTTAAAAAATGGATGTTTGTCTCATTTCTTAAAGTTGCACATAAAATATACAGAATGGGCTATGGCTAGAAGAGTGGAGCTTATTCATCCCAAATATTAAATCATTATCATACAATTCACATCATCTTGAAAACTCGGGCAAAGTCCATATTGCTGATGCCAGATATACTAAAATATGAGTATTCGAGCTTCTGTTTGATATAGTGTCAATCTATTTAAATATGTTTGGTGCGATTATATTGAATTGGATTCGGTGCAGATGTAGGTCTATACCTAAGTTCAGTAAGCAAGTTCGCAAATTTCTTTAGTCATACCTCTTAACTCGGCTTCTACACTAGATAAAGCTACCACCTTCTATTTCTTGCTCCTCCATGTCACTAAATTACCTCCCACGAATGTAAAGTAACCAGATGTGGATCTTCTATCTGTTACACTCCCTACCCAATTTGCATATGTGTAACCATCAATATTCATATGATTATGTTTTGAGAAAATAAGTCCTTTTCCAGGTGCAGACTTTAAATATTTAGGTATTCGAAGAACTGCATTCATATGGTCTTCACTTGGCGAATGTATAAATTGACTGACTACGCTTACTGTATAAGCGATGTCTGGTCGAATATGTGACAAATAGATCAATCTCCCCACTAACCTTTGGTATATTTCCTTGTTAGTTGGAACTTGATCCAAGTATTCTCCAAGATGATGATTATGAATAACAAGACTGTCTAGATGTTTACAATCTAGCATTCTTGTGTTAGTCAACAAATCTAAGACATATTTCCTTTGAGATAGAAATATGCCTGGCCTTGATCGGGTCACCTCAATCCCCAAGAAATACTTGAGTCCACCTAGATTCTTCATCTCAAATTCAGTAGCTAAATAGTCTTGCAGCCGAGATATTTCTTGTTCTTCATTCCCAGTAATAATCATATCATCAACGTAGATTATTAAAGTTGTTACCTTTCCTTTCTGATGTTTCAAGAACAAAGTATGATATGAATTGCTCTATTTGAACCCATATTTCCTCATTGCTAAAGTGAATCGTTCGAACCATGCACGTGGTGACTGTTTCAAATCATATAGTGTTTTTTCGCAACTTGCACACCATAGTAGTTTGAGTAGATGTTGTATATCCCAATGGAACATCCATGTACATTTCTTCTATGAATTCACCATGCAAGAAAGCATTTTTTTACATCAAACTGATGGAGTGGCGAATCTATGTTAGCTACAAGAGATAGTAGCACTCTGATTGTGTTAAGCTTTGCTACATAGGCAAAGGTTTCTTTATAATCGATGTCCTAGGTCTGTGTGTACCATTTTGCCACAAGGTTAGGTAGTCAAGCGGACAGACGAGCCAAGGACCATGGCGTAAGATTGCATTTGAAGGGACATAGCTACAGAAGAAGTTGTCTGGCCGGGTCGACCGGTCAAGGACTTGAGGTGTGGTTGGCTAGTCAATGAGTTCCCGTGGCAGCCAAACCAGCTGCGGTCGGCACTTGAGTACCCATCATGATAGCTAGTCGGAGATCTTCGCGTCAGACAAAAGCATATGCCTGCTCAACAGAGCCATCTAAAGAACATCACTGCGAGCCTTGTCAAGTCGGTCATCCAAACTATCCAAGAAGATATAAACATTGTCTTCTTGGAGATTGGCATTTTGCTCCTTGATATCAGAATCACACTTCATTCGATTCAGACAATGGAAGTTGATTTCTTGCCATAAGCTTTGGAGATCGTTGTAGCAGGTTTCAATCGAGCCACCTGCTTGTCGTAATCGGTGAGTACGCCTTTTAAGATCGTACACATGAGAGGCGTTAGTGCCATCGAAGTATATTGTGGCAATCACATCCCATACTGCTTTTGTAGTTGGAGAACAAATAAAGGTACTAATCAAGCGAGGCTCCAAAGAATTGATTAGCCAGCCTTTAACAATGGCATTCTCAGTGTGCCAATGATGGAAACTTGGGCAGTCAGAGTATGTGGTGGAAGTTCCCTTGTGTGGTATCCCAACTTGTCTTTGTCAGTGACGTATATCTCGACAACTTGGTATCAAAAAGGGTAGTTGGAGCCATCCAACTTGATGCCAATCGGGACATTGAAAGCTTCATAGGTAACAGTCAGGGTCTAGTTCGAGATTTGTGTGTCGGTTATGTTCGAGGTCAGGTTAGGCTTCGGGTTCGGATTTGGGTTTGGGGTCGAGTTCGGGTTCAAATTCTGGTTCTGGTTTTGGTTATGTATTTTTAAGAACTGGGTCATCTGAGCGGCCAGTTTAGCGAAGTTCAATTGAGAAGGAGAAGCGAAATCGGTGGTGCTCCTTTCATGGTGGAGCAAAATATCTTCATCCCCCATGATGGTGGTGGTGTTTTAAAAACAAAAGTCAGCAATTTCAAGATTGTTGCTATGATACCATGCTAAAATATGAAACTTATGAGATAATATTGTTTGTAGGAATTTTCTGTGTATTCTTCTCCTTGTGGAATGTTGTATTTATAATACAATAAACCCTTATATGTCAAGGAAAGTAATAACTCCTAATTATATTTACAGTAGGAAATTATGAATTAAAGTAAATCAATTACATTTAATATAGGAATCCTTAGCGTGTAAAGAAAGTAACTGCGGGTCCACAAGTCACGCCAACAAAATATTCAACCATTGAGTTGTACATGAGCTTTATTCTTGAAATTCAGCTCAATCTTCACCATCAAGTACAGGTCTAATACTCAAACTCGAAGACTATATTGCGCTACTTGGCTTGCTCTAGCTAGTTATTGACTTCATTTTGTTCTTCCATGAAATATCCATAATTCGTTTGATTTAAACAAGCGTAAGAATACAAGGGACTTGTAGCTCAAATGGTTAAGAGCAATTACCTTTGCATCCGAAGTCCTATGTTTAATTTTCCTCTCACCCACCTTGTAAGGAAAAAAAAAACCAAGCATAAGTATCAAACTCTGGTCGTGACTATAAAGGGTACCTATTATATTAAGTGATAAGCCTCCACAACCTAACCTATTTTGAATATGAAATCTCAAACTTCTTAATCTATGAAGAAAGAAATGCAAGAATCGAACTCTAACTTTGAGCGTGAGAATAACTAGTATTTTTAAGAATGAAGTATGTACCAATCTATTAAGCCTTCCCTCATCCAAGTTATTCATATTTCACAATAGATGGACATGTTGTTTTGAAAACCAACAAATGGAAAGACAGTAAAATACAGTAATATTATTGGGATAATGCATAAATGGAAAGCTTATCTTTATTTATGCTCATAATGGTATCTCCAAAAGCAGTAAGGGAAGACTAAAAAATGAAAAATCAAGGGAAGGGAACGAAACAAATAAAACAGAGTGGTCCACGCGTGCCTATGCCTGTATTTATGCACTTGTGTTGTGTTGTGTTGTGTGTGGGTGTGCAAGCGTGTGAATGTTTGCGTGTGCAAGCGTGCTAAGAGGTTCTCACGTGTGAGCGGCTTATAAATACGCATGTGGAGAACGGCACCACCAAAGAAGTTTTCTAGTGGGCAAGCTATAAAGCGTTTGTCTACTTGAATTTTTCTGTAACACAAAAGGTTAGAAGCAAAGAGACAGAGGACTTAGAAAAAAAAAGGGAATCTCTTTGTGTTGCAGAGGGATTTTAATTTGATTTTGTACCCAACAAAAACCGTTGAGTGATTTGAGAGAAATGGAGATTGAGAGTGAAATGAAGCAGTCAAGGTTTGGGAGGATTTGTGTGTTTTGTGGGAGCAGCCAAGGCAAGAAGAGTAGCTACCAAGATGCTGCCATTGAGCTTGGCAAGGAACTGGTATACAATGGCTTTTTCAAACTTCAAATACACAGTTTTCTTTGGGTTCTGTTATGTCACTTGAGGTTTTTCATACTTGGGTTCTTTTAAAAAAGATCAAAAGTTCAAGTTTTATCCCATTTGGTTTTGTTGGAGATTACTTTTGACCATCTTTTTGCTTTTGTTTCTTGTTTATGTCAGATGGGTTTTGGTAGGAATTAGTTGGAAGTTGCTCAAACTTGATCATCTTGTTTATGTTTGTAACATATCACGTTGTTCTTGTTCTAGTTTTTTGGGGCAAGCACATTATGATTATAACTTGTTTGTCACTTGGTTCCTGAGATTTTTTTTCTTCATTTTTTTTAATTAGGATTTGATTTCTTCAAACTGGAACTTTCTTCCTAATTAAGTTTGTCTCTAGCAGAAGGCATGCAAATGTTGCTCTCTCTCTCTCTCTGTCTTTTCTTTGGTAAATGCTCTTCTCTCTCTGTCATTATCAGAAAACTCATCAACACTAAATAAGCCCATTTAGAGATGGAAAATGATGCCACTTTTGCATTACATGTGTTTAAGTTTTCAACTTTCAGTCTGTCATAATTCCAAACTGACCAACTCTATCACTTCAACGCTTTGTTGTTTTGGCATTTGCACCTCTCCTCACGAATAAAAAGATATGAACTTAGTGTACTAAACGTACAAATTTGTTGTATGAGCATTGAAGAATCCTTCCATTCTCAATTTATTAGATGTACTCAAAAGTGCACTATTTTTTCCAAATGGGTTCTTGAAAAGTACAATTTGTTTTGCTAATGTCTTGAAGGTTTCGAGGAACATTGATCTGGTCTATGGAGGAGGCAGCATAGGCCTAATGGGTTTGGTTTCACAAGCTGTTCATGATGGTGGTCGGCATGTTATTGGGTATTCTTTTTACTCCTTATCAAATCTCAGATGGTAAACAAATGAAATCACAAAACAAACAAACAGATTAAGAAACAATAAGTGAGTTGGGACAATTGTTATGGTTGGTTTTGCTCTCAAAAACAACTGATTTTGTCATGGTATTGTCTCTCTGCAGAGTTATTCCCAAGACGCTCATGCCTCGAGAGGTATGTTTCCTATTGCCAGATAAAGTGCTTCAACTTTTCCAATTGTAAAGAATAGAAATTTATACATGGTTTATTATATATATATATATATATATATATATCAGAATTTATTGGTTATTAGATTCATGTTCAATTCTTTTCTACATCAATTTCTTTCTTTCTTTGTTCTTTTTCTCTTCTTTTTTGGGTGGGGGGATGATGCGAGCACTTTTAGCTGCTTTTCTTTCTTTATTTTGTTTTCTTGCTTTTATTTTTATTTTTATCTTCTGTTATTCTCTGTTTGGTTCCCTTCATTTCTATTTCTTCAATGGATGCCGGGGAGACTTATCCATAGCACACTTGAGTACTTGAACTACCCCACTAGTGTTGTACATTTTTTAGCCTCTGCTGGTTTTTCTGATTTCTTTTTCCTTGTATCAGATTTATATGGTCACTTGAGCTTTAAAGTAATTTTCTTCTTGTGCTTTTCTGCCTTGGCCTTTTCTGTTGATCGAACTTTGTTGATTTCGCCATCTGGTGACCTCTAAATTTACTGGCTAGGGAATAGCCGGATTTTGCATTAACTTCTTCCCAAAAAAAAATATTGTATTAAGCTCATCATTTCTGCAACACTCATCATTGCTTTGCTGCACAAAGCTCCAAATCTCTCTGTCTCTCTGTCTCTCTGTCTCTGTCTCTCTCAATATCAATTTCTTTAATCTTTTTTCTGTGCATTGATACCATTTTGCAGTTAACTGGTGAAACAGTGGGGGAAGTGAAGGCAGTTGCAGGCATGCACCAAAGGAAGGCAGAGATGGCTAAGCATTCGGATGCCTTTATTGCCTTACCCGGTTAGTATTAGCCCTGAACAACTCTCTCTGTCTCTCTCCCCCTCTCTGTCTCTCTTTGCCTGCCTGCATACTTTCACTTATACCAGAATTCTTAAACAAAGCAAAGAACTTATGGTCCTTCATGGCTTTAATTTTTTCTAATTTTAGCTTGCAAGTCCACTTTTTTGCTTCTTGTGACCCTTCCAGTATTAGACTATAATCTCTCCAAAACCCAATAAACTAATTTGGAAATATATGGAACAGCAGTCAATGACATAACAAAACTACAAACCACAAGAGAGGGCATTATGGCTAATTAACCACTAATTCTTTGATTAATTAGACTTAGAATTCTTGATTTGATGTCTTGATGGATGTTCTTGAACTGAGTAAATGACAAAATATTGAAGCTTGGAGGCAATGCAGAAAGGGAGTGAAGAAGGATTTGGCAACAATAAGTCAATATATCTTTATATTTTATATTTTACTCTTGTAGCTGTTGTCTTTTCATGCTTTAAATGCACTAGTATTTGATAATGCTGTGATTGCGATTGTGTGAATTCTAAATCATCACACACAACTTTCTCAAACTTGTGTCCCAAAACCCAAGACACATGATTAGAGAGCAACCCTTCAAACCCCAGAGTCCATGACCCATCAACATCTTACACTGAAAATTAGAGCTTCTGAGGAACCCTGCATCTGTGGTTAATATCTCCTTTTGCTAAAAATGGTCTGTAGCCTGTAATGTTGCTGCATCAATTGTTTCTTGCCTTATCTAGAAAAGATAACATAAAAACACTTTCACTAAATAGGTTTTGCCAACTAGCACCCCAAGCTGACAGGGAATGATGCTTACCACTTTCAAAAACTTCATTCATTAACATCCAGAGTTTTATTAAACAAGAGGTAAGAAGCTTGTAGTTTAAGTAGTTAAGAGTATTTATCTTTGCACCCGAAATCTTAAATTCGATTTATTATTGCATGCTTGGGTTGGCAAAGAAAAAAAAGGCTGGTGGAAATAAATGGTCATGTAAATCATCATAGCTGCATGTAAAACATGACCATTAGCATCAAACGGATCTGATAGTAAAAGTGTGAACTTTTCACAGTCCGCGGTCAAAGTGCGTTGCACCAAGGTTGAAATGGTCAAAGTATATTGCACCAAGGTTGAAATGGTCAAAGTATATTGCACCAAGGTTCAAATGAGCAGATGGAGTAGACAGTATTTTCAGTCTTTTTACCCTTCTTTTGAATGGATCAGAGAAATAATGATTAACAGCATAATCCTTGTCTTCAGTCTAGTACGAGAACTAGTTGTCTTGTTTGGCCTCTCTCTTCTCTAGGCATCTTAAATAGTGCAACATATTGTACATAAGCATAATTTGAATGATTCCAAATATTATCTTATATGAAGCTTGGACTATAAATCTAGATTGTAAGTACCAATTCAATTTTTCTTGCAGGTGGTTATGGAACTCTGGAAGAGTTACTTGAAGTGATAACATGGGCTCAACTTGGAATTCATGATAAACCGGTAATTCATTTTTATGCATTATGAATGCAATTTATCGTATTTCTCTTATATATATATAAAAAATAAAAAAAATAAAAACCATGTTGATGGTAAACACGGGAACTTTTTAGGCTTAAACCATTTTCTTTTTCTTTCTTGTCTGTAGGTGGGATTGCTGAATGTTGATGGATACTACAACTCCTTGCTATCATTTATCGATAAAGCTGTGGAAGAGGGATTTATTAGCCCCAGTGCACGCCACATAATTATATCAGCACCAACAGCAAGGGAGTTGGTGAAGAAATTGGAGGTAATTATCTAAAGCATTGTTTAATGATTTGATGTAATTTAGTCAAATACATAATTAGTGCATTCAACATCAACTTTTGTTCATTGATAACTAATTTGTTGGTTGAAAACTTCTTTTGATGTTTAGTTGATTTTGCTGATGTAGGATTATGTCCCATGCCATGAAAGAGTTGCTTCAAAGTTGAATTGGGAGATGGAGCAGCTTGGCTACACACAAGAATATGATATCTCTAGGTGATCATGGGCTTGCAGCATTCAGACATACTAAGCTTGTTGGAATTTTGGAGGTTGAAGAAGCTAATTTGTAGAACTCTAAATTTCTGATATGGGGAATTTTTTTTTTTCCTTTTCTTTTTTATTCCTTGTGTAAATTATTGCAATTGACGTCATTATGTGAAGTTTCAATATTCCCTTTTGTGGAAATTTCCTTCCCCTTCTTAATTTGTAAGTAAGTAACTAAGCAGTAGAGGCTTTTGAACCTTCCCCTATATTAACTAATTTATACTTTTATTTTTTTTCCTTTTGTAGCCAAACCAAATGTGTGCCTCTAGCCACATGCTTTGTTTTTACTTTCTTGTGTTTTATCACATTTATTGTGTCACTTGAAAAGGAAGCTTGAAAATGCCAAAGCTCAGTGACAAGAACATTTGTCGGCATAGTAGTGATCTCATGTTCCAACTCCAACGGCACTTCCCCTCCCCCTCTCAAACTAGGCAAGCTTGACAATGGAGTCCATTGACATGTGCTTGCAAACACAGAACCAAATGGTCCCATTAGAACAAGATAAGTGTCATTAACCAGGAAAGCGAGGGGGGGGGGGGCAAGTTTTGTTGCAGACACATATAAAGCCCATCTTTTCAAGCGATGCTTTTCTGTTAAGGTTAGGCGCTATCACCTATGGCAACAGTGGGGCTAAAGCCAACAAACCAAAGGTGTTTTGAGTCGAGTAATGTTGATGGGGAAGAGGAGAGGGGGCCAATCTTGAGAAAAGAGGGAGTGCCCTTTGCTGCCCGACAAATGGGACAATGACATGTGACGTATGGCCTATGGAGGGCCACATGTTATGAACATGGAAAAAGGCCAAAGCCTTTGGGGCATTTAGGACCCAGTTTTTCTTCTAAAGGGCCTGTGGTTGATTCCACTAACTGTGTACAATTTGGAAGTGCTTTAATGAGTCAATTTTTGAAGGGTTTTTTTTGAGGTTGAGATTTGTTTCAAACTAACACAATGTGAAAGCTATAAAGAAAAATTTAATCAAAATGATGTTGAAACATTGGAGATAAGAAGACGAAATCCTGGCTGTCCTATCTGTTGTTGATTAAAACCCTTATGATTTATTTTGTTAATACGTCCAAAAATTAATTGAAAAAGAGGGAAAGAAGTGTTCACTCTCTCAGAAAGTTTCTCTGAGCAAGTTAGGTCGACATGTACTGGAAATCTCAAGGAAATTCCATCTATGACACCAATTCTTGACTAAAGCATCATGAGATTCGATTTCTAAAGGTGTGGCAAAGTATATAGGTGCAAATCGTGTCATGCTGTGGGACATGCCATGTGTGCCGAGTTGTCTTGACACGGTATGTACGTGTGATTTATTATGTTCCTATATGCTGAACTCAACTTTCGCAGTAAAAATATCAACTAGCTATTGGTTTAGTAATTGTTAATATTAACCTAAAAGAATCAAGTCTGGAATCCACCGGACATGAGAAAACCTCTTATGTATTGAATTCAGAATGATAACATAATGCCCTAGTCACGAACTATAGTTTGTTTACATACTTCTAGAAACTCAGGAAACAAAAAGGGAATTAAAAGAGAAATTAACAAAAGTCAATAAAAATTTCAAAATATTAAAAGGCCCGTTTGGGCTGCTAAATGATCTTGAATGCCCCAAAAAGCTCATCATCATAGCAAAACGATGAGTTTTACTCGTGGTGCCATTCTCTTTGAAATGGTGGGTCATGGGCCCAAATCGGAGCTTGGGACCATCCTTGCAACTTGCCGGTTTTGCCTTTGTGCGCGTAACGTTCCAACTCTTCTTCTATCGCCTCAGCCATCTATTCTACATCAGTTATCTTCTCAACATTAAAAGACATCCCAATTCGAATGTCCCCTCCTAGATTATTACCCAAAACAAAAAACAAAAAAAACCTACCACAAAAAAATATATACTGCAAATGAAAAGGACAACTCAGTCCCACCCTTTCCAGTGTTCTGAGTTTACTTTTAATATTTAGGGACAGTTTCTGTTGATTCTTGGAGAACAAACACTTTGATCATCACTGGCATTTTGAGTTAAGGTGGGAATAAGAGCTCAAGGTGTAAATAAATTGAATTAAAGCCTATCTTCTAGACAATACATCACTTAATCCAGTTGACACACATGCAAAAGAATTAGAAACTGTGAATCCAAGAAATAATTTAACCTAAATACAAAGATTTTGAGGCTTCGAAGTTGAATGAGCCACTTCACTAGCTGTTCACACGATTTTGTTGCCCATTGCAACATGGTGCTGGTGCTGGTGCCATCGTATCAGAGGGCTTTGATTCTTTTGGACTACAAGGCTCCCATTTTTTTCTAAAACCTAGCCTTTTGGGAAGGATGCTCCAACTTCTCTTGGTCTTCACCAGCTTCTGCAGCTCCTTTTTCATGTTTGAACACTCCTTTTGAAGCTCTAAAACACGTTCCCTCATGTCATGATGATCAACACCTACGGCTCGGTCTTGTGCGGGTTCCACTTGACCAGAGACATCATTTTTGGTAGGGAGGCCAAGGTTTCCACTGGGGTTCTGTGAGTTCTCAAGATTGTCAACAAAAAACCATCCAGAAATCGATGTACGGAGTCGAAGCTGTTCGAAGAAGAGGACTTGAACAATTACTCGAAGAGGTAACCTCTCATTCTGAGCTGCATGGGTGCTAGCTTCCAGTGAGAGCTTCTGGCAGTTCATGAGCCGGCAGAGTTGCTCCCTTTCAGAATCTGTAAGCCAAGGATGTGCCTGAAGTTGTGAAATATGCAGTGTTATTAGCATGCATGTTTTAGTAACACATTATTAGTAGTGTCTTAGTTTAAAATTGGGCATATTAGGACCCAAAAAATTGTAATTAGAGTAATTGACAGAATGCTAGTCTAAGTATCTGTCAAACTTCAGCGACAAAGAATCCATTCACATTAAGAAAGGTTAAACTAAATATCATTATATCATGAATATAATAAGTTCATAAGCCATGCACTTAAGTTTGCTTTACCTTCAAGAAAACATCAATTGCATGATATATGCCATCATCCAGTGGCCTGGCATATTCAGGGATGACAGCAGCAAGTGCCTGAAATTTTGGTAACTTCAAATTGACATCTGGCGCTACCTCAGCAAGATATCCATCCACCAGATTGGCTACCATAGTAATAGGTGTCAGTGGATCAGTGCCACTCATCAATTGTCCCTCCTCAATTATGCACGGAGAAGTTGATGCAAGTGAAGCCTGGTTTATTGAGATGAAATGATCAAGAATCCTCTGAATGCAGTCTATGTCATAAAGAGTCTCCACTGAATAACCCATATTTGGTATGAGAAGATCTATGAGCACGGCTTGGTCCAACTGAGCACCTACCCTTTTCTCCAAATTTTCTCTACATGATGGACTTGCATGTAAGATCATAGCAGTTCGTAGCAGCCTAAGCAGAAACTTTGAGGATGTGACTCCTTTCTGATGAGGAAGTAACCCCACAATTTGTTCAAGTAGAGCCCTCTGGTCTGCCTCAGAAATGTTAGAAATGGTTGTGCCTGAGTTTACATAATTTGTGTCGTGAAAGCTCGATTGCCTATTCATTAAGGGGAGATACTTTCTAGCATAGAATATGAGAGAAGCAGCAATACTCTCAGGCCTCATTCCTTTTGATTCAACCGCTTGAATCAATCGTTTATAGAGAGATAAGCTAAGTAAGGACGCATCTTCATACCACCAATCATCAGAGGGAGGTTGTGGCTTAGCGTCATCAGAAACTATTCCATTCCATAAGACAGTGGCTGTTGGGTTCTTCATGTCGTCATTTCCTCCTACTATAGGCCAACTGAATAACTTTGGGTCTGCACAAGCTTTCATGGCCAAGGAATCAATGCATCTTGAAGCAATGTGAAGCTCTTCAGCATATCGCTGAACTTCTTCACATGTTTCGAGAGCTACTATGGAGTCTCTCCAATTGCTGAAGACTTCAGAAAGAAAAACCTCTGCTTGTGCAATGAGATTTCCTTGTTCATAATCTTCAGTCATTTGGAGGTATTCTGCTGCACATCTAAGGATGACTACATTCAAAGCAGTCAGTTCTATTTTAACACCATAGCAAAATTTGGTCACAAGCTCAAATGCTTTAGCGCCCCCGGGAACGCCATGAAGTTGCAAGGAACAAGCAGATCCTTCCTCACCAGAACACTCTTCAATAAGCCTCTCTAATAGTCCACTTTTAGAAAGCAAGGGAAACTACAGCAATAACGAAAAGGGGACAAAAAAATGAGAGCATAGCTTGAATGCCAATAAGAGTTTAATCAATAAGCAAATTAGGAAAAGTGTACATAGAGCATTCCGAAATCGAAAGCAAAGATGAAATTGAAAACAATATATTCTCAGCCCGCACACACTTACACATGCAAACAATATAATCTATTTCAAGATTCAAACAAAATGCACCATGTGGAGGTTAAATCGAAAACAAAGATGCCCCTATTCTCAGAAAACACGCACACATGCATACAATACAATGTATTTCAACTGTCAAGACATATCAAACAAAAATGCACCTTGTGGAGGTGGAAAGACATTTCCCCAACTTGAATTATAACATCGCTTGGAAGCCCAGTTGTGCAAAGCCTGAAAGAAAAACACAAATCGGATCCATATAAGTAAAAGCTAAAATCTTCTAATGTAGCATCAAAAGATTGCAGAAAACCTAACATTCTCTTTAGCACAAACCCCTAGCTAATTTATGTTGTCAACCTTGTAGCCTAGGCAGGACATCATGGTTATTTAAGCATTTTGTAGCAATGTGGCTAAGCTATCACTTATCAGACATATATAAACAAAGGGCCCTGCTTTCTTGCTTCTTCTACATTACTGAAATACTAAAACCAACAGAGTAAAAACTCGGACCACATTGCTTTTAATCGATTTCATTAAGTAAATTAACAAACACCATGTGGGCTATCTCTAGCTCATCAGTTGCATCCATTTTGTTTGTTGATCAAAGTATAAAGGCCTTACCAAGTTTGGCCTTCCCGATGAAAAGCTTCAGACTTAGCTCCCAGCTTCATGCAAGCCATCTGTTGAGGTCCGTCTTCTCAAATGGGCAAACTTAGAACCATGAAATTAAGTGAAGCAAGAGAGAGATGCAAATAGCATAAAGACTCGGGTGAAAATGTGAGTGAGAGTAAATGTGGTATACTTATCATTTTGGCTAATATTTTCAGAGTCCGGAGAGAGAGAGAGAGAGAGAGAGAGAGAGAGAGAGAGAGAGAGAGAAGTAGCGAGTCTAAAGCAAGAAGTGAAGGAGAGAAGGAAGCGGTTCAACCGTTACAGTGGCTCCAACTGGAGTTGCGCTTTTCTTTCATGTCTTGTTGCGTTGTCCTTCATTTTCACTTGGGTTTTCGACACGTCTACCAGGGCTCAGAAAGCCCATAACATCTAAAAACCTTGGACTCACATCGACATAATACAAGGGAAATGGCCTTGTAATATTTTTCTGGCCAGAATAACATTAGGAATTTTCATTTAATGGAACATTTTTGCTCACCACTTTAATTTAAGGTGTACCTTCATTATCTTCTTCAATACTTGACATGTGTCTAAGGATATAACCATGGTTTCATAAATACAAAGTAAAGAGTTAACTATGGTTATACTCATGGACACGTGTCAAGTGTTGAGAAAAATGGTGAGAATACAACTTAGGTTAAAATGGTGAGCAAAAATATTTGCTATATGTTAATGATATGAATGCAATTATGCAAGGGTGCAATTTGGATGGGTCAACTCGAACTTGCTTGACTTGACATGACTTTTGAGCATGTATACAGAAAAAGTATGAGTTGGGCTTGGATGGAAAAATTTCCAACTCGATTTATCCATATGATCGGAGTTCTTAGGACCCGTTTGGGAATACTTTTATAAGAAAATATGTCCAAATTTTTATTCAACATCCAAATGCTTTATGGAAAACAAATTGAAGAAGCATATGCATCTAGTTATAAACACTTTAAAATGTTACAATCAAACAATGTCATAAACGCTTTTAATTATTTGAAAGCATTTTTAACATTTCTAAAAGTATCACAAACATACTCTTATTACTAAGGGTAGCCAAAGCCTTCCCACACTCATAACAAGGATTCGACTCTCATCCGCATCTCCCACACCCATTAATGAAGACCGTATAAAATTAAATTACAAACAAGGATAGGTTAAAGAGATCCATAAAGTCAGCAGGATAAAGCTTGATATATCCCATATTAGCAAGAACAACTGCAAGAAAATTAGGTTACTCAATGTTTGGTTTACACAAATATGTTTTTGGGCAATGACCATTTTCGGGAACAAGGTTTTGTTGGACAGTGTTCACGTGGGGACTTGGTTTCTTCTCAGTTGTTTAGTTGATGAAACTGAAATGCACCTAAGCTAGGTCTAGTGTAGGTGGTAAATTGGTAATTGAAGAACAAGACCAAAGTTGCTAGAAAAGATACAAAGGAAGATGGATTTGATTTGAGCATGGGATGTGTTGATATATTGGGGTTGGGGACCCAGACCACCCCCCACTAATTCAAAGAATTATTATTTTTATTTTCATGGACCATTGTTTTCAAATTTAATCAACTTGAATATATATAGCTTTGATGATGAATCAAAATTAGAAATCAAATCAAGTAACATTAATCAAGTGGTGGCGCCGGCATCGGCAGCCCAGGCGGCTCGGCATCCGCCTCGGCCAACCTGTTCAACACGTGTGTGATTTTAATGTTGTCCCCAACCCGATCCTGCTATCCATAACTATATATTATTCTATTCTAATACATATATTTATATACATTTATCTAAATCTATCTACACTCCCTTAATTACTTGGAGCCTTTGAGGTGCACCACTTGCACTCTGCATGGGTCTAATTACTTCGAGCCTTTGTAGAACAATCAATAATATCATAAAAATTAATTAAAAATTAAAAAATTTCCCACTGTTTGTAATTGACTCATAATAATCAAATTATGTTACCTGACATTAAATTTCAGGAAAAAAAAAATTTACAAGTCATGCGTAGTGTGTGTGATTAAAAAAAACCTCTCACACACTCGGAATAAAAATACAATTGCAAAAAAAAAATGTAAGTCTAGCGTAGCTAGCGCGTGTAATCGAAAAAAGGATAGCGTACGACTATATTAATTTTCCCACTAATACAGTTTAGATAGTTGACCCATTATTACTATTTACAAATTTAACATTAATTAGTTGTTATACAATACAGTATAAACACTAACAAATATAATAGTAACCTTCAATATGAATCCCTATGTGATATATAATTTAATTAACTTGCGAATTGTTTAAGAACAATGATCTTTTAGTACAACTGACACATACTCCACTTCAAAGATCAATGAATGAATTAAAAAAAGTTTCAATGTATATAGCTAAAGAGGACCAATCAGAGGTCAACTTCTACCTAATTTATGTTGCATATATAAAATCGAACTTAATCACTTCATAAATTAACAGTATAATACAACCCTAATTCGCAATCAAGTTTAAACTAGTTTGTGAAACCGATTTTTGAACCAAAATTATACGTTATTATCGCGCACATTAACTGTTACATAATGTGATTCGTTAACACGATTAATTAGCACGGTCCCCAACATCACTTCTTTTAGTCGTTTCCAGGCTTAGGTTAATCTCGAAGTGGACCAACCTTCACGTAGGGTTTGTGCATGGATTATCTTTTTCACTTCTAACTTTCAGTTTTTACATAATTCCCTTCTCTGGTTTCTTGGCTTTGGCATTGGCATTGTGCTAGGGTTGGTCCATACCAAAGGACGGGTGGGGATCACAGCACAGTAAAAAATTTAAAAAACAACAAACGCGTGGGCCCAACCAACGTAGCCGCCCGATCTATCTTCCTCTTCCGAGATGGAACCAAAAACGACGTCACATTGACGATAACCATTTTGACACGTGTTAGATTCTTCTGGCAGACACCCATGAAACAAAGCGGGTCAACGTCCGGGCATTTGCCTGTTCTTGTTGTCTTGTAGCTGTCAAGTTAGCGTGTTCCAGTGGCAAATCTCACTTCCTCCTCGCCTCCCCTCTCTCCAGAATCCGGTGAATCCCGTCCTCGGTGTCAGTGACGGGCCAATCATCATTCGCCACGTACGTCGGCATTAGGGTTAAGAGTGGACCCCGTAACGACACACTAATTAAAATGCATGTCGATGATGGTGGCGTCACTAAAATGTATGTCTAAATCTCTCCATAATTTAAATTTACCCTCATAAATGTAATGTACTTGATATATACGTAACGTATAGTTATAATATATTGATATGCAAATAACTTTTAATTTTAATTTTTTGATGTTATATATAAAAATAATGTTACCACGTTGAAAAAAAGAAGAAGAAGAAGAGATAAGTCGTTTTCTGGCATTAAAATTTATAATTATAATTTCAAATTCTACTACAAATTATAATAAAATTGGGTGTGATATGAGTATTTTATTTTCATGATCCAGGTAAAACCTGTCAACCAATGCAAACATAAAATATAATTTTTTTTCAAAACAATTTATGATCTGTCCAAATCATAAAAACGACTAAATTAGATTAAATTAGTTGGTTTTAAACGGAGTTGATTGGATTTTCAGCACTTCTATCATACTTGAAAGCATTTTCTTCCATTTTAAGCATGTATTTACATACTTTCCCAGCAACAACATAAGTACATGTATTTGCCAGCGAACGTTGGTTGAGTTGATAAGGATCATTATATTCGCTATCCATGCCTAGATTCGAGTCCAGCAACAATCCCTCTTGGTGCAAGGGTAATCCATAAAAACCCAAAAAGGGACTAAGACCCTCTCTATAAGAGCATGTCCACCCATGAAGGCTAAGGCAAGGCTAAGGCAAGGCAAGGGCTGCCACTATTCACGTGAATAGTGCCAGCCTTGCCTTAGTTGGTTCCACCCTTGGAAGGCTAGGGCAAGGGCAAATACTATTTATATGAGATATGAATAGATGAATTTGTATAGAGTTTTTGGTGTGGGAAATAAAGAATATGCCTAGGTATTTATTTAAAAAAATAATGGAATTTTTGGTATTTTTTTTCCTTTTTTTCCAAATTTTTTTGGTTGCTGACGTCATTATGACATCAGCATTGCATCATCTTGCCCAGGCAGCAGCTCGGGCTGAATTTGCCTGTGGGCTTGCCTGGGCTCGTGGGACACAGCTCTTGCCCGGGCTGGATTTCCTGCGCTGGAGGGGGAAATGGGCTGGCGGGGGGCCTTTTGCCCAGGCAGGGCTCCTACGCTGGAGGTGCTCTAAGTCCTCAAAGAGACGTATGCCTGGACCCTGGGATTGGGTAGCCTCCCCTCCTCCTAAACTTTTTTTCGCCGAAAAAAGAATATATGTATTTATATACGTGTAAATCCAAAATAATAAAAATAGAAAGCAGAAATGAATTCGGGAGTTTCCCTAAAATATTTAACAAGTCCCTGTCAATTCTTAAATTTATGTATATTTTTGTGCAACGCCTACAATTCCTTGGAGACTTGGAGTTGTATTTCAGGTGGCATAAAAGGTTGCATTGCATGCAAAGAATTATGAGACAATTAAAGGCAACCACCAACAAAGAAGAAGAAAATAAAATGCTATGAGTAATAATAAAGAAAGAATCAATCTATTAGAACAAATAATGAACAAACCATTTGCATTTTGCGGTGCCTGTGTTATGCTGGTGGGTTAGATGGGTATGGGTTTAAATGTTTTTTGCTTGGTCGTGCGAGCATTGAGAAATTGAGGGACAAAAACCCACCTAAATTTGATGTCTGAGATAAAATAATATGGTTGCTAGCTAGGGTTACAAATTTGAATGAATGAATGTGGGGGAGAGTGGAGAGGTCCGATGAGCTGTGGTTTCGGTATTGGTTTTGTTTTGGTGCCCCCAACCACTTTCTTTTTTCAATTGTCTAATTGGTCAATTAAATTGGTAGGTCCCCAAAAGAAGCAGGAGCTCATGTGTTTTTGGTTAGGAGGTCTCTATCTATGGAGTTTGCAACATTTCTCACGGTGTGGCCCTAGTTTATAACATAATGATCACCTAGAGGAAAGTAGAAAATGCAAACATTATGTAATGGGAATTGTACGCGTTGTCATAGTCGGGTCGGCTTGGAGGTTGTGAATCAAAGGGACTGCTCCCACTGGATATATGACCACTCAATGGCAACGAGACCAGATAGCTAAGTTGATAGCTCATAGTTTCATATAAACCATATTCATTTGGATGCAACAATGATCGGTTATTCAATAGAATAGTATGTCTTCATATAATATACAGTTCTTTGTGCATCATCGTCGGGTTCTTGTTAAAAGACGGGTTTTGTAATCGATAATGATATCAACATAATATCCTACCATACCATGTCGACAATTCGTTACGTCTTGTTCATAAAACATACAATATATCTTAGATTCATAATATTGGATTTCCCAAAGTAGAAAAGAACTTTTATTTATGGAACTTTATATAGTTAGAAATTAAGTTACGTATGCCTGAATTACTTTGGATGTACTATTTATGGTATCTTCAAAAGAGTGAGAACTTGGGGAAGTGAAAAAGTCCAATTGGGCACCTCTGAGTTTTAACACTAAAGCTATATGAATTCATTGAATCCTCCATACAAATGACTAAAAATAGTGTTCATTGTACATAAAACATTATTATTGTAGTGAAAGATGGATTTGATTTGTATGAACTAAATTATTGACTTAGGTAAAAGTACTTTGGGTTGATGTTCATTGAACACCCAATCTCCATTCAATATGACCCCTAAAAAGTCATAACATAAATCAAACATTTAGAATCTTCATTAAGACAGATTTAAGTCCCCAATCTATAATGAAAAATTAATGCGCATTTAGTCATATAGACATGGTACTTTTATTAGATTAAAATTTCCAATTTAGCAATGTTTAGGCTCAATAGCACTTGGGTCCTTGATTTAACCAAAAACAAAAGGTCATTGTTCTAAAATATAAAATAAACAGGGGCAAGGTTCCTTTTTCCGTTTTGCTGTTAAGAGGGTAGGCTACTCAATAGTACAACGACTAAACCCTTATGTATAGAGATGTTCACCTAATTCTCTAGAACATAGCCTGATTTTTTTTTTTTTTTTAAATGTATTTGTTTTAATCCTTATCCTTAGAATAAAAAATTAATATTTTTTTTATAAAATAAAATAAAATAAAATAAAAACCACCATCGCCATGTATTTAAAAAAATAAAAACATAACCAAGGTGGTTGGTGTGAGTGGTTCGGCACTCTCATTCCTTAAGAGAGGTCAGGGGTTCGATCCCTGCTCTCGTACGGAGTCACCACTTTGGCCAACACTTTACCCCTTACGGGCCGACCCGGTGTAAGTGGGGATTAGTCTGGGTTGTGGTTAAGGCTTAAAGGTGCCACCCATAGTTGGGGCCCATCCAGGACCACCTCATGGTTCAGACCAAAAAAAAAAAAAAAAAAAAAAACATAAGAAAAACCTTAGGTCATTGACTAGTAGAGTTTAGTCGTTAACCGCGGTTAGGAGTTAACGACTACCTTGCCTTGATTTTAGAGCAAAACTGAAAAGCGAAGACTTAACCCCACTCGCGCGACTTTCAATTTCTCGCGGGACACGGAAATCAATAATAATAGTTTGAAACTTTGAAGCTTCATCTTCTAATCTAATATAAATTAGACCCTGTTTGATTGCTCAGAATAGAATTAAATAAATAATAATTTATTGGTGCGAATAGAATAAGAGGAAATTAAAAAAGTATAGCTTCCTTAAAGATCTTTGTTGTTTTGCTGGCTTCTCAAGATACACACACTTTCTTCAGATCCGAAGAAAAAGGTAAGAAATCAAAATTCATATTAAAAATTAAATAAATAATTACTAACTAATTGTTCACTTGCTAGTATAAGATGCTTTCTATTGCTAGATCATAACTAATTAACAATGTAAAAACGCTTAAAATCCCATTGTATTAATACGAAAAATTTGTGTCGATAAATATGTGATAAGTGGATACAATTCATTCGAATTATATACATATATTTTATTAATATCTAAATAAGTGGTAAACTCAAGACTGACTACATGCGGATAATTGTATAAACCAAGTAAATTTTTCGGTCTAATTCTAACACCGTAACCTACTCATGTTATAACACGTGAATATTCATTAAGATTCAACTTATTCTACTTGAGGCCGACTACATGCGAAGTATTGTCTCAAACAAGTAATTTTTCAGTCTAACTCTGACACCCCAACTTAATCGTGTTATTACACGTTAATACATTAACACGAAAACGTATTGTTGTGTCGTCTACACATATTATAACGCTGTAATAGAATATTTATCGCACAAAACACATCCACTAATATTTCAGTTAAATTTAATATGCAAAATATTTTTTATTGAAATACTAATCGTGGTAAATGCGTTTGACACGAACAGTGACACTGACTACCACTGCCTGCTTTGATATTTGCAGTAAAAATTGAATCTCTCTCTCTCTCTCTCTCTCTCTCTCTCTCTCTCTCTCTCTATATATATATATATATATATATATATATATATATATATATATGAATGTATTTATTTTAATTTTGGTGTTATTTGCTGAGTGTGCTTTTGGACTCTTGCATGATCCAAAAGGTGCTCTGCTCTCTGTGTCTATGGCTTTTTATCTTCTTCTGTGTTGGCCAAACAGTCGTTGATGATTGAAGTCCTTGAAGCGAAGAAGACGACGAAGATTCTGAGAGATATTCAACGCCGACGATTCTTCTTATTTTTTTCTTCCGTCGGAGATTTTTCTGCTGTGAATTTGCAGGAGACTTTGGAGGAGCTGCAAGCTCTAGTTTTTCAATTACGTGGATAGCAGAGATTGATTTTCTCGCCGTAGATCTTGAGTTTTGTTCAAAGTAAGACGCATAGATTGAGGCTTGAGGGCTCGGTGGATTGGAATTTCGAACACAGCAGAGTGTTTGTTCAGTTTTTGAGTCTCAGAGTTTTTTTTTCTTCCTTTTTTTTTGTGATAAAAAAGTTGGTGGCTTTGGAGTGGTTCAGTGAAAGGGTTTGGAGATTGTGAATTCAGTCTTCTGTTGAAGTTGGGAGGGAGACGAAGCAGCTTGGAATTCTGTGTATTTCTTAGGGTTTGTAGGTGGCTTAAATGGCGTGGCAGAGCAATTGACCCTCTGAATTGGGAAAACAAAACATGGATTTGAACTTTCAAGTTCAAGTTTGGTTGTTGGGAAAATTAGATACTGCTGGGGGGTTGTGAAGATTTTCTAGTGAAAACGTGGGGAGGAGCTTTCTTTTTCGGCTCTGCTTCTGATTCATGTATGCTTTTATAAGGTAAGAAATTTATGAAATGCACTTCATTAATTGGATTGGTTGTTTTTGTTTTTTCTAGGGTTTAATTGAATTCTGTGAGTAATTTGCCTAATTTGGGTTGTTTGATGTGGTTTGCAGCATTTACTGAGAGGCAAGAAGAAGAGGGATTTTTGCAATTTTTTTTTTCTTCTAAAGAGAATTGATATGATTACGTTTATGGATTCAAAAGAGAAATTGAAGGAGGGGGAAAAGTGCTTAGATCCTCAGCTATGGCATGCCTGTGCTGGAGGCATGGTTCAAATGCCTCCAGTGAATGCCAAGGTCTTCTACTTCCCTCAGGGCCATGCTGAGCATGCCTGTGGACCTGTTGATTTCAGGAACTGCCCGAGGGTTCCTCCATACATCTTCTGCAGGGTCTCTGCTATTAAGTTCATGGCTGATCCTGAGACTGATGAGGTTTATGCAAAAATTAGGTTGGTTCCTTTGAGTGCTAGTGAGGCTGGTTACGAGGATGATGGAATTGGAGGGCTTAATGGGTCTGAAACGCCGGATAAACCTGCCTCATTTGCAAAGACGCTGACGCAATCCGATGCAAACAATGGCGGCGGCTTCTCTGTCCCGAGATATTGTGCAGAAACCATCTTCCCGCGATTGGATTACTCCGCAGATCCCCCTGTTCAGACAATCCTGGCTAAGGATGTTCATGGTGAAACTTGGAAGTTTAGGCACATTTACAGGGGGACCCCTAGGAGGCATCTGTTGACCACAGGGTGGAGTACTTTTGTGAACCATAAGAAGCTTGTCGCAGGAGATTCAATTGTGTTTTTGAGGGCAGAGAACGGTGATCTTTGTGTCGGAATTCGTCGAGCAAAGAGGGGAATTGGAGGTGGACCTGAGTCATCTTCAGGGTGGAATCCAACGGGTGGAAATTGTACCATGCCATATGGTGGGTACTCTGCGTTTTTGAGGGAGGATGAGAACAAGCTAATGAGAAATGGGAATGGCTCGAATTCAAATGGAAGTTTAATGGGTAAGGGGAAAGTCGGGCCTGAATCGGTTTTTGAAGCCGCAACACTTGCTTCAAATGGACAGCCCTTTGAGGTTGTTTACTACCCTCGAGCAAGTACCCCAGAGTTCTGTGTGAAAGCCTCATTGGTAAAAGTAGCATTGCAGATCCGGTGGTGTCCCGGAATGAGATTCAAGATGGCTTTTGAAACTGAGGATTCTTCCCGGATAAGTTGGTTCATGGGAACTATATCGTCTGTTCAGGTTGCTGAGCCTTTGCGCTGGCCTGAGTCACCTTGGAGGCTTCTCCAGGTACTACTCTCTCGCTCTCCCTCTCTCTGTCTGAGAACAGAATGTGTTCTGTAATTACGGTTCTCTAAGTTCTTGTGGTCATTTTTAATTTATTTTTTTATAATCAATTTCTTCACTACTTGTCCTCATTTTCTTCCATCTAATGTAATGAGCACAAACTCTTTTCCATCGGAATGGAGAAAACTGATCCGCAGACTCTGCCGTGGAACATTGGCTCTTCAATCTTCATTTAACGTCCAATTTCGCTCTCTTTTCCTTACCCCTTTCAGTTCACTTTGCCTTACGGCTCCTCTGTTATAGTTTAATCTGTTTTTCGACGAGCTTATTAGCTTTTAGGTGCTTGTCCATACCAAATACCTAGTCTAAATCAAGTGTTTTTTGCCCCTCCTCACAGAGTGCATTTGACGTTGCGCATTATGTTGTTCAAGTTTGATGAACAATTGCATCTAGGAAGAGCCATGATTTTTAGCCATTGAATTCAATTCCTTCAGTTCTCTGAATTCATATGTTGCAGGTTACCTGGGATGAACCTGATTTACTTCAAAATGTGAAACGTGTTAGCCCATGGTTGGTAGAATTGGTATCGAATATGCCCGCCATCCATCTGACCCCCTTCTCACCACCAAGGAAGAAGATGAGACTGCCTCAACACCCTGATTTCCCATTTGAAGGCCAACTTCCTATGCCGACATTCTCCGGCAACCTCCTTGGACCCAGCAGCCCCTTTGGTTGTCTG
This sequence comes from Prunus avium, assembly GCF_965620075.1. Lineage (NCBI taxonomy): Eukaryota > Viridiplantae > Streptophyta > Magnoliopsida > Rosales > Rosaceae > Prunus > Prunus avium. Next base: position 8,418,494 of record NC_142289.1, on the reverse strand, counting down.
CCCGATAAAACTCCTGCTGGCATGCAGGGAGCCAGGCATGGTCATTATGGTCTATCCTTATCAGATATGCACCTCAATAAACTGCAGACAGGTCTATTTCCGGCTGGTTTCACGCCTCTTGATCATGCTGCTACAGCAACTAAATTCTCCAATAACACAATGACTCAAAAACCTACCATGAGGGAGAATGTTTCTTGTTTATTGACGATGGCACATTCTACCCAGACTTCAAAGAAACCTGATGATGTAAAGCCACCGCAGCTCGTACTCTTTGGTCAACCAATACTTACTGAGCAGCAGATCTCTCTGAGCTGCTCTGGTGATACAGTCTCACCAGTTCTTACTGGAAATAGTTCATCGGATGGGAATGCAGAGAAAACCGCTAATCTTTCTGATAATTCTGGATCTGCACTTCACCAACAAAGCCTACAAGAGCGCTCATCTTGTGAAGGTTTCCAGTGGTATAAGGATACTCGGCAAGAAACTGAACCGAGTTTGGAAACTGGTCACTGTAAAGTCTTCATGGAATCAGAAGATGTAGGTCGCACTATTGACCTTTCAGTGTTTGGATCTTACGATGAACTGTATAGGAAACTGGCCGACATGTTTGGCATAGAAAATTCTGAGACGCTGAACCATGTGCTCTATCGAGATGCTACTGGTGCAGTCAAACACATCGGAGATGAACCATTCAGGTATGAATCAATTCCCACTGAATTGTGTAATGGTGGTTTTTATCCTTGTACTTATCAAATGAAAGGTATTCGAGGTAATATGTTGATCAATTTTTTGTTGAAGTTGCAGTGACTTCATGAAAACAGCAAGGAGATTGACGATTCTAATGGATTCAGGCAGCAACAATGTAGGAATGTAAAGAAAGAATAAAACCTTGATTCAATTGTACAGCTGGTTGATAAAATCCTTTGTTTCCATGCTGACCATTTACCCTACCTGAAGTTCTGGGAGAAGCCGCCCTGATTCAATTTTTGAACTTCCAATCTAAATCCTTCCGGCTTCCTAATTTTTTTTTTATCTTTGTCGAAGAAGGAATGTTTACATTTTTAGAACTTGATAACAGTATCATAATTTGATCAGGTTTTTTTTCTTCTTCTGTTCTTTGAGGTTTCTCCCTTTTTTGTATTTTTTTGGCAGCCAAATCCTACAAGTATTAAGTAGTTTTGTAGGAGTTGGCATTTGTACTTAGAACCCTTTTGATAAAGGCTGAAGCCTTCTAAGAAGGCAGTTTTTTTTCCAGTGGAACATGTACATTAGGCTCCCATGAGTGAGTTTGGCTAATTTGTTGTCTTCTATATGTAGTTAGAACACTATCTGTTTTTTCGGTGAAGAAACTGGGCTAACGCCTAACCATAAAACTAAACAATGGCTCGATGCCTACCTACTCCAAGTAAATCTTCACTAAAAAAAGACATAATACTCCAAGTAGTTAGAACACTACCAAGGAAGTATTTCTCGCTAACGATAACAGTTGTCAAAAAGACTACGCTAATTAAGTATTCTTAAAATCTGTTATCTTCCCTTATTGTGAATCAAAATTCAAGATGCTGCCTCTTTTTCTTTGTGTGTTTTTGTTTCTTTCTTGCATGAGTTTTTGAAACTTCATGCCATTCAACCAATGAGAAAAGGATCCCAAACTTTCTTCTCAAACAACAAAAGGCACAAAAAAAAAAAAAAAAGGATTAAATTAGTTCCGTGCATGACCAAGAAAAAAGAGTTGGTTAAAGGTCTAATCAATTTTCACCATCAAAGTTTTCAAGATAAGTTGACTTAATCCTTCCCCTAATCTCATGGTTTGTTAAATAGAATCAGATGTTTTACACGACAGCAGATTTTCAGGGATTTTAATCATGAACACCCAACAACTACTACAAGACTGCCACGTGGATTTGAAGACAACCAAAGTTTGTGTTTCTCTCAGCTGAAATGCATTCAAGTAAAATTAATTATTTAATTAATTGTCCCAATCTTAACGCCACAAAGTGTGGGGTACTTATAGTAATTAATTATTAAACTACAAACCAATATGTGAGTAAAATAAATAAATAAATATTGTTAATTTTTTTAATTATTTATGGGGATTGTAAAACAAAAAATTGTCAAAGACAAAGTCAATAACTAATACGTGGGGAAAAACAAAATAAGCAGCCAAGGAGCTGGAAAGCAGAAAGGAACAAACAAAAAACACATTCTGTCTGTTTAACTTAATCAGCCGCACGTGAGAACTCCGTGGGTCCCACGCGGAGTCCATTTAATTTAATTTTATTTAGTAATGGCGTTCACGTGTGGGCAACGTCAGTTCGGAAAAGGTGTTTGTGTTGCGCCGTTTCGTTGACTGCGCTGTTTTCCTTTGTTTTCATAATTTTTGTTTTCCTTTTTTTACATTTTTACTTCCCGAATTTAGTTAATAAGTGAGAGTGAGAGTGAGAGACGAGACGGTAAAATCACGTAGCATAACACGTTGATACAAGAACAACTTCACATAACATACTGACATGAAATGAAGTTTATTCAAATTGCAATTTAAATGAATTTGTATCATTGTATGGACATGACACGAAATGTAATCGTCGCATATAAGAAAGTTTGTGGTGGTTTTGAGCTTTCACGAACTAACTACCAACTGTAGTCACCTAAATCACCGACTTTTCGGGTCGGACCCTTTCAAATAATCCGGTAGGTGTTTGGTAAAGTTACTTCAATTTGGAAATGATGAGAGTCACATCATGTGACTGACTGGGATTATCTTGTATTCAATAATGTAGAAATTGAATTGATTTATTTTATATATTAATGAGACAATCATCAAACTCAGTCGTTTTCGATTTAATTAATAGGGAGGACCAAAACACAGGTAATTCCAGATAGACAAGTCTTTGGTAGGCCCAACCCAACATTACCTCTGTCTTCGATAAGGTTGAAGGAATCAAATTTGGGGATCTATCCATCATTTCACCTCATCCCATGTCATAACTTGAATTGAAATTCCCAAACTAAACACATCTCATTCACGGGTTGGGTAGCTAGAGGTTTTGGAAGCCAAGTTGGGCAACAAATATCAAATCAAAACTTATTACAAATGACATTTTAACATGTTGGCTCGGCTTGAACTGGATTTGAGTTGAATTTCACTTCTCTAAATGAGAATTGTAAAACACAATATTTTAAACTTTTGTCCAATTTAATAATTTCAATCTCAATACATATTCAATTTAATTAAAATAATTCAGTCTAATCCGAGACACCGAGACTAGCCAAAATTTAGAAAATCCACAAGGCAAGAGGTTACCTTACCTTTACCTCATTGAACTCTTGCAAGTTGGCATTTAATTTGACACCCCAATGGCCCAAATCAAATAGTCAAATAACCGGTGGTCAAAGCAGAAACAGAGAGAAAAAGGAGACAAATACCTTTCCCAAGGCCAAAGCATTGTTCACTTTGTTTTCAGAACCCACTTTCCACCACCATACAAGGCATGGTTTTCGACCTAGATAATTAAACAAAACACATTCATTTGTTTCATGAGATGAGATGAGATGAGATGAGATGAGAGACAATCTCGTCCTAGGGATTACTTGACTTTAGAATTACGTTAAGGAAGTGTCAGGTTTTGGTGCATAGAAATATGCAGAAGGGAAGGAGGAAGATAAGGGTTCACTTGGAAGTGGGTTTTCTTTTGAGAATTGAGAGATCCAAGGAACGGGAAATAGGGCACTGTTCAAGGGACAAATACGCCATCAACATTCAATGAGTATTGGCTAAAACCTGTCTCCATGTCCATGCTCTCTCTTTATAATATTCCACCTCCACCCCCCTCCCTCCCATTAGGGTTTGTTGCCCCTTGCCACTACTACACCATGTTCTTTTCTCATATGTCCCACTTCAATTCCACTGCGGAATGAAGGACAGTCACTCACACGCGTGCAATAGCTTTTAGTTATAAAGCAGTATTGACAACTGCATCAAGGGTTGAGAGTCACCGACACATGCATAAATGATTGTTACTCGCAAAATTTTAAAATGATTGATTTTTCCTATAAACTCCATCCATGTTCTTTTATGTATGAGTAAGGATCGTAACGAATTGTAAACTCAACCACTTCAAATTTGGAATCCCAAAAAATGCAATAGTATTTAGGTTTATTTGATGTATATAGTTAATAGTTCCTTTGTAAGTACTTAGTAATTTTCTTAAGAATTTATTTCCATAGTTTCAAATTAATTTTGGGAGATTCACTATTATACTTAATATAGGGGCCAATTTTTTTTTTTATTATAAATAAATCATACATAAAATGGACTTTCGAAACACACCCAAAATCCATTTACAACATAACAAAAAGGCCTCGAACTTTCTATAAATTACAAAACTTTCATCGATTTCTTAAAACAAGCCCAACCTCAAAACCTTATAAAAAAAATTAAATGGTGTATGGTTTTTCTATATCACTAGTACTAAGAATGAGTATATAACTAAATATCTCATCAATTTTTAAAAATAAATAAATAAATTAGGACGCTTGTCATGAGTGAATAATATAAATGAAATGAAGTGGAATTCACACCACGATAACAAAGCATCCCACATTTATACATGTATAAGTAGAAAGAAGTATTCAAGATTCCACCATTGACAAACAAAACTTGTTAGTGTTGTTTTCATTCAAGAGGTCAATCAATTTGGGTTTGAAATTCTTAGTATGTATTTTATGTCTATGAGTGGGGCCTAGTGCAAGTTTGGTGTTGCCTCATGAGAAAAACCCTACCCTTTGCAACACATTCTGAATTAAAAATGCACCATGCGGGAATTATTTTTTATTTGTTCCTTGCTTGCTTTGACAAATTGTTATCTTTCCAATTTTTTTCTCTATATATTTCTCAATTATTTCGACGCTTATCCAAAGTTATATTCTTTTATAATTATCCGAGTCTTAGGAAAGACCGAGTTCATTGTCGGCATTGCTGTGAAAAGAAACTGCTCTATCACTATAATTGAATCCTTATTATAAACGAATTATCTTTTCAAAACATGGACGTGAGTGAATATTGATAAGTCCATTATTTTTAGAAGAACCTAAGAAGAAGAAAAAAAAGATTTAGAGGATTTTCTAATTTTATCATAATCAAAATTGTCTTGTCGCAGTTGATTTTAGATTTACCACCTGAGTTAAAATATAATTTACAGAAGAAGAAGCCATGAGCAGGAGAGTCAGAAATGAATTGAAAATGGATGATGGAGGCTTGTGGTACAAGTCATGGGCCCGCCATCACCTGAATTTTTTGTTGTCCTCTCTCTCCTCCACTCCTTCTCCTTCTGGAGTTTCTGGGTGCGGTTTGTCTTGGTCATGTCCGTGTCGTACTCTTACAAGTTAACGCGAAAGTCTCTTCCAAAAGCGACAGAGATTCTGATGACGTGGCATACTAACCACGCCCCCGTGCTGCTGTGGTCCCCACAATAGCTGCCTACTATGCCCTGCGTTGTGACAGCGACGTGTCGTCTAAATTTGGCATGTTATGTTATGTTACCAATAGGGAATTGAGGCCTTTGAATGTTTTGCCTTCGGAGTGAGCCCAATTTCTAAAAATTCCTAGAACCCAAGCAATATTTCAAAATGTATCCACACTGAAAATAATTTTAAATTTTTATATATAATTCGAAAATATATACACGTATTAATAATTTTATTTTCCTCTTTTTGATAAATTCAGTCCATTTTAATAATTGTTGCAATAGGGCAGAAAAATAATTATAAATAAAAAAATATGTACATAAAAATCTAGTACGTACAAATACTAAACGCTTGATCGTTCAAACATTTTAAAGGCCCAAACTGTGAGGAGCTGCCAACTCTTTTAAAGACCATACAAGGAAAGCTCCACTATTTGAAACAAAGGCCTGCCAAATTTGGTCTAAAGACTTTGATATGATTTGGATTTGGACATGCAGCATGAAGGGCAAGCCAACAATATGAGGAGAAATTCTTAGGTGTACCCAATACGGATAAAGAAAACAAGTATAACCGCGCAGCGGTATTATTTTTTTTTAAAAAAATAAGCCTAGTGTAAAATACGGGAGAGTATAGTCGCGTGGTTATACTATTTATAGGGAAAAAAAAAAAGGGACACGCCTAGCAGTTAGGTGCCCACGTGTCAAAACCCATATATCCGCGCGGTTATACTATTTTTTTTTAAACAATTACCGTAGTACAACCGTTCGACTATACTGTTTTTCAAAATAAAAAAATACTAGTGTATATATGCGCGGCTATACTATTTAGTATTTAAAAAAAGGACCCACGTGTCAAAAACAATTGCGCGGCTAGACAATTTTTTAAAAAAAGAAGGCCAAAAGTCACTTTTAGTCCCTCTAGTTTGGCATTTCAACTACTTTTGACCTTATAGTTTCAATTTCATCAATTTTGCCATTGTAGTTTCGTATTTGTAGCAATTCAAGGACATGTTAGTATGCTTGTCAATTTCTTTAACGATGTAAGGGGCAATTTTGTCAACCCAAAAACCATTGAGCATAAAAGCTTGTTTGAAATTCTCCCCATTTCATATTATGGCTGGAAATTCAACCACTAATCCAAAATTTTGAAGAACCCTAAACCCAAATGACTTATTTCAAGCCCTAATACGAAATTAGGGGAGTTAGACGAGTTTTTACGCTCAATAAATTGATAGGAATACTAACTTGTCCTTGAATTGCTACAAATACGAAACTACAGGGTCAAAATTGACGGAATTGAAACTACAGGTTCAAAAGTTATTGAAGTGCCAAACTATAGGGACCAAAAGTGACTTTTAGGCAAAAAAGAAATACCATAGTATTGTACCGTTTATTAAAAAAAATAAAAATAAAAAGTATCCTCCTAGTTACATTAGTTTATACTTTGTTGATACTAGCTTCTCCGCACAAGCTTCCACGCCTACGAGAGGCTTTTTTTATAAAATTTATTTTAGAATTAAAAAAGATAATGGGAAGTTGAGTTACATAATAATAGGATCCATTATCTGAATTTTCTTTTATTTTTTATTTTTTTTATTTAAATATGAAAAGGTGTGAATTTACCATATTATCCTAATTTAATTAATAATTTCAATTCTTAATATTTGCATTAACCAAGGTCATTTTATAGGATTTTAAATGTTTTGCCATTCTCTGCTTTTTGCTTTATATATATATTGATATTAATTGGCTAGTTTCAACATATCCAAAGTAGATATTGAAGAGAGAGAAATTACACAGTAAATCAATCTTAGAGTTGATTTTTTTTTTTGGTGGCCTTTGATCTAACTCATTCTCTTGAGTGAAACTTGTTGGAGGAACAAAAATCAATATTATTCTAATAATTAAATTAAACAACAAATTAAATAATGAAATTAAATATGGCTATAAATTAAAAATTGATTGTTCTTGCAACCTTGAAACAAAATTTCACCCCTACTCAATGCTGGTAGTTCTGCAGATGTTTGCTCCACCAAGATACAACTATCTAAATCAAAGTCCTAGCACTAGGGCTTTGATTTCTGGCGAAATTTGTTTGTTTATCTCTGAAGCTATACATGAATGATGATATGAATGTTCTTTGCAAATTTGATGTATTATTTAAAAAATACATATGTACGTGTATAATATGAGTATTAAACATAAAAATGCTAAATTCTTTATATGGGTAAGGCTTATTATCACAAAACGTCCCTAAGGTTTCCGAAACTATCATATTGCATCCTTAATATATTTTTTGTGTCATTCGTGGTCCTCAAGGTTAGTATGTGTGATCACAAATAGTCTATGCCGTTAGGTTTTGTCAAAAACTATGTTAGTTTGCTGATGTGGCATATATATATATCACAAAACATCCCTGAGGTTAACGCACCTATCACAAATGGTCCTTGCGATTTTTTTTAAATTTTTTAATTTAAAATTCATAAAATTCATAAAATTTTGGTTTTCTTTTTAAATTTTTATGAATTTTAAATTATTTAAAAATATATATTATATTTTAAATACATGTGACACTGTATTATTGTAGATGTGGGCTTCATATATATGTCACATCAACAAACTAATGGAGTTTTTTTTTTATAAATAATTTAAAATTCATAAAATTTAAAAATGAAAAAACTAAGGGTTTAGTCCTCGAGATTAAAATCCTTCTATAAATGATTTTTTCATTTATAAATAATTTTAAAAAGAAAACCAAAATGTTATGAATTTTAAATTAAAAAATTTCGTAAGGACCATTTGTGATAGGTGTGTGAACCTCACCATTTGTGATCGCACAGACTAACCTTGAGGACCACGATTGACACAAAAAAACATTAAGGATGGAATCTGATAGTTTCGTAAACCTTATGGACGTTTTGTGATATTAAGCCTATGGGTAATAACTCTGAAAAAGTAAAAAAAATCAAAAAGGACAATAGAGACTCGGGTAATAGCCTAATAATAATGGATAATGCTCTAAACTACTCTTATCAATAAAAGAAAATCGGGGAGAATATTTTATTTTATATTTTAAAAAGGATTCTAGTATATATATAGTATTTAAAGAGTATATATATATATATATATCTCGATAAAAGAAAATAGGGAGAATTTTTTATTTTTTATTTTAAAAAAGATCCTAATATATATATAGTATTTAAAGAGTATATATATATATACGGCTATAATATTTATTTAAAAAGTTATAATAAAAAAAACCCAAGTAAAGCCACGGCGATACTATTTTGTTATAAAAAAATATTTATTTAAAAAAAAAAACCGAGTATAGCCGCCAGGCTATACTGTTTATGAATAATAAAAAAGCCTAGCACCTAGGTCTAGGTGGCTGTGTGTGACGGCTATACTATTTTTGTTAAAAATACTATTTTTGTAAACTACATGAGAGTATAGCCGGTCGGCTATACTATTTATGGGGGAAAAAAGGGAACTGCCTAGCGCTTGGGCGGCCACTTGTCAAAACCAGTATAGCCGTAGGTTTGAAAAATGCCCGAGAGTATAGCCGCTCGGCTATACTATATATATATATAGAGGGAAACCCACATGTAAAAACAGTATAGCCGGACGGCTATACTATTTTTTATATAAAAGAATTACTGTAATATAGCCAATCCCATTTGGTGGAAAAAAACTTCCATAAAACAGGAATAACAATATTTTGCTATTCCCGACCGATAACGCTATGACACGTGTGCACATGACAGGGCTTTAGTTATAACAAAATAGTGCTCTCCCCTACTAAGTTTTTCTCCATTTAGTGATACTCATGTCCCTTTAAACAGGGGGAAAAACTAAGATTAGAGGAGCACACGGCTATTAAGCTTGGGGGGCAACTGTCCTTTGGCAGGCCTCGACCAAAAGTTGCATAGCATTTAAATTCTCAAATTCAGTGGAAGCAGAAACATAATAAATCTCACAACCTGATTTAAATAAAGTATATAATGCCACAAACAAAGATATATTATATATGTATATATTGATTCTGCATATCACAGCAGCAGAAGATCATTTTTACGATTGCCACGGAAATTCAATTCATCCAACACAATCACACAAATGTTTTGCAATTAACACTCAGATATATATAAGTTGTCCAAACGCTTCAAAAGAGTTTTTGGATTACATAATCTGCACCATCCTAGGGCTTTGCAATACACGCAACCACTTCTTACAGAGACTAATCCCACCGCCAGTTCATTGTTATATGAACGTAACACCTGAAAACACAGAAATTTCTATGTTAATATTCCGAAACTTCAAAAACAAGGAGAAGAAAACTTGGGCAAAACAATTAGGCAGAAGCCACATTACATATCACGACAAATTATCTACCAATTAGCATACGTATTTACATAGAAACCATTGAGTGATGCATGTAAGCAACAACTAAAGTTCTGTTCATTTATTTACTGAAAAGAGAAAGCATGCTGCTACTGTAATATTTTTGGTGTTTTTCTTCAGTTAGTATGAGAAACCACTTGAGGCTTCTCTATTTTCCAATTAAAGGAGATGGCACAATTGTCGGCCAAAACCGGCTCAGTGCTGCTAGGCATAGAGATTGACAAGGTGGGTACTGTTTCAGATGGACACTTAAATTTAAATGAGATAATCATGTTGGGCAAAACAAGACTTGTATGGTATGTACATGTTCAGCATGCCGATATTCATATAGGGTTGGTTGATTTCCCAAATTCCGGAATAACCCTAGCAACCTGAATGAACAACATTTGAAAGAAACACTTGCACTCCTAACCAAGCTATCAATCAAGCCTCTTATAGTTTTCTCTTTAATTAACAACTGAGCACAGCAAAAACCCCAATAAACCACCACCAAGCCTCTCTGTTCGGTCTGTCTGTTTGTTTTTTTTATTATATGAGGAAGGACTGGATTTGCAGGCTACTAATGTCTACGGGGACCAAAAGTATACACATCAAAGTTCCAGCCTTTGCTCAATTAGCTTAGAGTTTATCAGGAGCATGCATTACTCAGAATTACTTCACCGTGCCGCAGACATAGAATCTAATAATTACTGAATTTTGACGAGGAAATCAACTAATACAGGAAACCCTAAAAATCTCATTAACCCAACAAATCAAGAAAATGCGATAAGGAGTTTAGCATGCAATACTTCACTACGTCACAGCCATAGAAACTAGTAATCATTGAAATTTGACAAGCAAATTAACTAATACAAGAAACCCCTAAAAATTCCATGAGTCCAACAAAATAAAAACCCTAAAAAGTCAATTGAGCTGCCCCAGATTGAGTAAAGATACAAGCTTTAGCACGAGAATAGATGTAATTGCAGAGAATTCATCCGAACCTTTAGTTGTAATAGAGCTCGAGGCCCATGCCGTCATGGATTTCATAGTCCTTGAGGGTGATGTGGTCCTTGTAGACGTTGTACCACTTCTGGATCCGAATCTTGTCGGATCGGGTACCCGTCTGAGCAGCCACGAGCTTCTTGAGGTCGCCTATGGTGTCATCCTCGTTGCACTTCACCTTCACCTTCTTCCCGAGACGATCGTTCAGCACCACCTCAATCATCTTAGATACAATCAACAATCAAGCAAACAGCCTAAAACCCTAATTCGCCAACTGAGAGATTGAGAGACCCAATTTTACACCACAGAACAAAGAAACGTGTTTGATATACAACTTTCCAGGGGCTTTATGGTCTTTTAGATTTCCCGCCGCCTACAAAAGTCTACAAGTCTAGTTTCCCACCTCTTCTTGGTCTCCTGTTCCTTCTCACAATTGCACTAATTCAACATAAAACAATGTTAAATACTTGTTCTAATTACGCGTGAAACTTTTTTATTATCTTGATTATAATGATTCTTTTACAAAATCTGAAATTGTTTACAAACTAATCCGATCGTATTAAGCAAGGATTTTGTATCTTGTTGGCACTAAATTGTTTCTAAGAGCTCTTGCTGTTGACAATATATTTGTATAAAAGTCAAGCTGAAAAGTCTTACCCCTGTATTGTAGTGAAGGAGTTTATTTATAGAGGGCATTTTGTATGCTCTTAGTACTTAATTTCGATGTGGGACTCATGGGAGGGCCCTATGAGGTTGACACGAGTCTCTGGATATTTCGGGCAGGTACTTCGAGATTGATTCTGCAGGATCGGTAAAGGGTACCGATTGTAGACTTTGTTGGGCCTGTAGTGACTGTTTGTTGCTTGAGCCAATATCATCGGTAGCCGATGCCGATTGGTCAGAGCCTTGAGTACTTGGGGAGTTTCTCTGATCCACGCGTCACTGGATGAGTGGAGGGTCAGATATGGTACAAACATATCTCAAGTACTTAACAATATTTATTCATGAGTATGAGGTCCCAGATTCAATTTCGTCAATACTCTAATATCGTTTGTATAAAAAAATTAAAAATAAAAACCCAACCATATTTAAAATTGAATGAATAGCTCATTCTACTAAAGGATTTATTAAGTTCAACTAAGCTCATGTCGCTTTGAATCAACATGTTGAATTATTTAAACAAATAGATGACATATTTTTTCAAGCATGGGTTAAGGAATTGGTATGAGATCAACCATATCTATTCTTGATTTCTCAAGCATTGAATAACGGATTGTAATGTGAGACCAACATACTTTTTAATTTCATGTGTGTTAGAAAAAGTATGAATATTCATAAATCGAAAAAATCTATATATAGATTCCAAGTAAGTAAACATACCAGAGTTTAGAACACGGATTTAGGTTGAGCTTGGGTTGGCAAATGATATTTACCCCTTTTAGTTTTACAAGTTATAACTTTTTCTCTCAATCAAATTTAGCCAAAGGAAAATACAACTTAGATTAAAATATAATTTATAAATTTTTAATTTTTAATTGAAAATCTTATTTTAAAAGCCAAAGAGCCAAAACAAAGAAAGGATATGATCACTATTTTTGTAAGTTTCTTTAACTGATTTTCTAATCTCATTCCTAGCAGAGTTTAACTCTCAAGTTTTGAGCTAGCTAAGAAAAAAGGTGTGGAGTTTTTGGGTCGCTCTCTCGTTCACACGAGGAGAGCCTTGACGGCTAGGGTTAGGGTTTTTCTAGTTTTCTTTACTCATTCTTTGTGCCATCTCTCTCAATCTTCTCTAATTGTTTCTTTGGGTTCTTCTTGGTGAATTGGGTATGATGTTTTTTTTGCTTTTTTGTTCTCCGTAGGGTGGCTGCATTGGCTTCCTTTATGGGTTCCCAAGGAGCCAGTCGCTGGTGAGGGGTCTCCATCTTAATGCTATAGAGATGGCCACCGCCTCTTCTGCTAAAGGGGATGACAAGTATGCGGCACCAAGCGGGAATCAGAAGCATGCAAAAACTGGTGTTGGGCATCTGATTGTTAGTGTCATGGATTTTTTTAGTAAGCATAGTTTTTGTACCGAGGATTTTGTTGACAAGGCGGAGGAGACCAGCCTCAAGTGGTCTCCAAGATCTCCCTAATAATTCTCCTAAGGAACGTTCGTGGGCTTGGCAACCGATGAACGTTCCTACTATGAAGATCTTTCTTTAGAATTTTCTTCAAGCTAAGAGGCCATTCTTGGTCTACCTTGCTTGTCAGCTGGGGTTCTGGATCAAGAAAATTGGAGGTGGCGATTGGTGTTTGGCTGGATCTGTTATGATGCTCACAATACGTTTTTGACTTTGTACAAAGAACTATGATGCTTTCTTTAGATCATAGGAGGCTTTCTTTGACAATATCTGCATAGTGATGGGATGTGTTTCAATGGTTTTGCGGTTGGGTGATTGGCTGGATCTATTATGATACCCATAATACGTTTTTGACTATGTACTATGATGTTTTTTCTAGATCATAGGAAGGCTTCTTTGACAATATCTATGTAGTGATGAGATATTGTTTTAAGGGTTTTGTGGTTGGGGTTTAGGTTTGTTTGTTTCGTGTAAGTTGTTTGACTCTTCTATTTAGTCAATAGCATGGGTGGTACTCTTTCCTACCTCGGAATTTTGTTTCTCTAGGAAGGTTTTAACGAGGTCGTCGTTAACATGCTAGTTCTTACCATGTAATGTTCCTTTCGATTTAATGAAATACCACCTTTTCTCAACAACAAAAAAAGAGAGGATATGATCTAAGTCCCAATGACCTATTTGGGAGTGCTTCTGGAAAGGCTAAAAGCGCTTTCTAACAACTAAAATGGCTTCTGACATCATTTGGCAGAAAAGTTTAGAAGCTTTTCTGAGTCATAAAAGCGCTCTTTGGAGAAGCACATGCTATGTGTTTCTTCTGGAAGCACTCCCAAGTGCTTTTTCAAGAAGTGTATGGATTTTTTTATATGAAAATTCAAGATTTTTATAATAAAAGTGCTTTTGTTAGAAGCGCTTATGAGCAAAAGTACATTCTAAAGAAGCCATTCCAAATGAGTCATTGGTTAGTCGAGGAATCATCCCAATAAGAGGTCTTGCAAAATTAATGGAGAATTAAATTAAGATGATTGAAAGAGTGAAAGGTCACAACTTTTGTCACTAAAAAAGTTTAAAAAAAGGTTTCAAATCTATCATAAATCCCATCAAGGCGAATTCCTAAAAAAGATGCGTATTGCCCGATCAAAAAAATTGAAAGAGAATGATAAAAAAGAAGCATATGCCAACTGCAAAGGGGGTACCAAGAACACATATTTGTAGACAAGTGTTGGGTCACACTAGGAGGCAGCAGCACGCCACTGGTGACTCATGAGTCATGTCTGAAGAGAGAAGCTGACAAATCCCATCAATTCCAATTCCACCCATTTCTGCTTCACATTCGTCTACCTCCGACACTCCGAGTCCGAACTGTAACTTCTTCTTACCCTTTTTCAATTCCTTCAATTCCTTCCTATTGAAACAATTAACAATCAAAAACCCAACACCCATCGAGCTGAAAAGGAGCAATCTTCAGCTGAAAACGGACCAATCTTTGTTGATTCTTGTTGTTGTTGAACATGGTTTCATCAAGATCTCTTGTCTTTCTGTAGAGCCTGTAGGGGGTCAGGGGAGAGATTGGAGCGATGAATGTGAGCCGCCCATCGGTTCACCCCGTGGAGGCCCCGCCCTTGACTGACATGGCAGCCCAGAACGCTCTCAGAGTGAGGATGAAGGACGTTCAAGGCATGCCTGGCACCACAGGTGGTCTCGTGTTGCGTCTTTGCCAGCTCGGCTTTGCAGCCATTTCTCTCTCAGTCATGGCCACCACCTCCGATTTTCCTTCTGTCACTGCTTTTTGGTAATGCTTGTTTTGTTGTGTTCATGATTTCACGATTTTTACTTGATTATAGACATGGGTTTTGGTTAAAGTCCAGTCTTTGATGATTATTGTGTTTGCTTTTTTCTGGGTCAGCTACCTTGTTGCTGCTGTTAGTGTGCAATGTGTGTGGAGCTTGTCACTGGCGATTGTTGATGTGTATGCTCTTTCAGTGAGGCGGAGCTTGCGCAACTGCAAGGTTGTGGGTTTCTTCACCATTGGAGATGGGGTAAGATAAGATTCAAACTCATTAAGTCTTGTTGCATAACTGCAGCAAAGCAATACTGGTATTCTTGTTGGATTAACTATTTAGGTTCCATGTGAAATTTAGCCCAAGCCTGCTAAACCAGCTAGAAGTATATGAGTTTTTCCTTCTCTATTGGCAGAATCTGAAGCTACCCCTTCTCTATTGCCTGTTTGCCACCCAACCCTTACCAAATGTGGCATTGATAGATTTCCCCAAACTTGATAACGGTGCTTTATGTCAGAAGCTTCATGTGGATATGTTTTGTAATTTTTTTATCTGATTTCTGGTGTAATGTTTTATCTAATTGCTATTTGGGAAATAGCATAGGGTTCTTTGCATCCATTTGTTAGCTGCCTTGTTCGTATCTGCTTTCCCAATTATATCCATATACCATTGCTTCGAAGTGGAATTTGCTACTCTGGGGGTCCATTGACATAGTTGCTGTTCTAGATTATGCTGCAGTTGATAGTGTTACCATCGATTGTCCCTTACTACACCAAGACACTACTACGTCTAAGACTGACTAAAATGTTTCTAATGTTTCTGTTAGTTGATTGGCCCATCTTCTGATCTCTGGAATAATCAGCAGCACAGTAGCCAACTAGCTTGCCCCCTTTACCCTTGTACAATGAAATAAGGTTGTATTTTTACAAACTATACAAGAGTAATAAAACCTTTATATTCAGGTCTCCACCTGTGGATGATTATTATTCTCATGTACATTTGAAAATACCAGTCGTGGATCTAATTCAGATATTTAACAACCAATATTATAACAAGGTAAAATCTCTGTCACATGACATGTTACAACTCGTTCTTCTGAAGTTGCAGTTTCGCCTTGTTTCTCTTCTTGAAAAGTGTTACATATTTGTCTCATGTTGCTTAGGTGTGTCTATGAGCCTCTAATGTGCTCAATTGTCTTTTGTTCTATCGTTGTCTTGATTGTGAACATTACCTTGCCTATCTTTCATTTTATTTCTTCAAGGTGGTAGCATACTCTTGACATTAGAGATATGACTCCATGCATGTCAACCACATGTTTTAATTCTGGTCGTGGAACCTCTTAATACCACCTACTATTTGTAGGCTGCTTATGATGACCCAACCTAGTTTCTCTTGGTGCCAAGCTTAATCGCAGACAAGTTTCACAGTCTCAGCTTGGACACGATAACTAGATCCCTAACTACCTCGCTCTGATACCAGAATCTTGAACAAAACATGTTGGGAGTCAACAGAATTTGAATAACTTGCATACTACGGCACAACTATAATACACACACAAACAAAGACACTTGTGCAGGCACACTCATTTAAATAGACGCTCTTACTTACACCTGACACCTCACTTTCACTCATGCTCTGCTACAGGGATAATGAGAGCTGAGCTCTCTATGTCATGATGAGCAGCTGCAACCAACTCAAATGGCTAGCATAAGTAACTGGATGTATCAGTCCATCCTCAGCTTACTGATATGATGTGTTGTTTTAGGAAAATGTTAAGCCAAGTCTTACTCAATAGCCATCTCATCCGTTTCCATACATGATACTAATAGATATCCCTTCTGGGGATTTTGTCAAATTTGATGTGTGGCCTTCTTTTTATGGAAGATAACTTAACA